>NW_027507549.1:0-33420 GCF_052324685.1 Brachyhypopomus gauderio
AACTGAAAACTCACATTTTGTTCTAAAACAGTGTTTGGATGTGATAACAAGCTGTTTTATCATGTTTGTAATGTTACACATGCATTTCCTAACAAGTAAGTAAGTCTTGCATTAAGGCGTTCAAAACAGCGTTTGCTGGCGCTGTAAGCGCTCTAAACAGTGTTCTGAGCATAACTTGGAGCAAAAGTGCAACTTTTGAAGAATGAACTGAAAACTCATATTTTGTTCTAAAACAGTGTTTGGATGTGATAACAAGCTGTTTTATCATGTTTGTAATGTTACACATGCATTTCCTAACAAGTAGGTAAGGCTTGCATTAAGGCGTTCAAAACAGCGTTTGCTGGCGTTGTAAGAGCTCTAAACAGTGTTTCTGAGCATAACTTGTGGCAAAAGTGCAACTTTTGAAGAATGAAAAGAAAACTCATATTTTGAATGAAAACGGTGTTTGGATGTGTTAACAAGCTGTTTTATCATGTTTGTAATGTTACACATGCATTCCAAACAAGTAGTAAGTCTTGTATTAAGGCGTTCAAAACAGCGTTTGCTGGCGCTGTAAGCGCTCTAAACAGTGTTTCTGAGCATAACTTGGAGCAAAAGTGCAACTTTTGAAGAATGAACTGAAAACTCATATTTTGTTCTAAAACAGTGTTTGGATGTGATAACAAGCTGTTTTATCATGTTTGTAATGTTACACATGCATTTCCTAACAAGTAGGTAAGGCTTGCATTAAGGCGTTCAAAACAGCGTTTGCTGGCGTTGTAAGAGCTCTAAACAGTGTTTCTGAGCATAACTTGTGGCAAAAGTGCAACTTTTGAAGAATGAAAAGAAAACTCATATTTTGAATGAAAACAGTGTTTGGATGTGATAACAAGCTGTTTTATCATGTTTGTAATGTTACACATGCATTTCCTAACAAGTAGGTAAGTCTTGCATTAAGGCGTTCAAAACAGCGTTTGCTGGCGCTGTAAGCACTCTAAACAGTGTTTCTGAGCATAACTTGGAGCAAAAGTGCAACTTTTGAAGAATGAACTGAAAACTCATATTTTGTTCTAAAACAGTGTTTGGATGTGATAACAAGCTGTTTTATCATGTTTGTAATGTTACACATGCATTTCCTAACAAGTAGGTAAGGCTTGCATTAAGGCGTTCAAAACAGCGTTTGCTGGCGTTGTAAGAGCTCTAAACAGTGTTTCTGAGAATAACTTGTGGCAAAAGTGCAACTTTTGAAGAATGAACTGAAAACTCATATTTTGTTCCAAAACAGTGTTTGGATGTGATAACAAGCTGTTTTATCATGTTTGTAATGTTACACATGCATTTCCTAACAAGTAGTAAGTCTTGCATTAAGGCGTTCAAAACAGCGTTTGCTGGCCCTGTAAGCGCTCTAAACAGTGTTTCTGAGCATAACTTGGAGCAAAAGTGCAACTTTTGAAGAATGAACTGAAAACTCATATTTTGTTCTAAAACAGTGTTTGGATGTGATAACAAGCTGTTTTATCATGTTTGTAAGGTTACACATGCATTTCCTAACAAGTAGGTAAGGCTTGCATTAAGGCGTTCAAACAGCGTTTGCTGGCGCTGTAAGCGCTCTAAACAGTGTTTCTGAGCATAACTTGGAGCAAAAGTGCAACTTTTGAAGAATGAACTGAAAACTCATATTTTGTTCTAAAACAGTGTTTGGATGTGATAACAAGCTGTTTTATCATGTTTGTAATGTTACACATGCATTTCCAAACAAGTAGTAAGTCTTGTATTAAGGCGTTCAAAACAGCGTTTGCTGGCGCTGTAAGCGCTCTAAACAGTGTTTCTGAGCATAACTTGTGGCAAAAGTGCAACTTTTGAGGAATGAAAAGAAAACTCATATTTTGAATGAAAACAGTGTTTGGATGTGATAACAAGCTGTTTTATCATGTTTGTAATGTTACACATCCATTTTCTAACAAGTAGTAAGTCTTGCATTAAGGCGTTCAAAACAGCGTTTGCTGGCGCTGTAAGCGCTCTAAACAGTGTTTCTGAGCATAACTTGGAGCAAAAGTGCAACTTTTGAAGAATGAACTGAAAACTCATATTTTGTTCTAAAACAGTGTTTGGATGTGATAACAAGCTGTTTTAACATGTTTGTAAGGTTACACATGCATTTCCTAACAAGTAGGTAAGGCTTGCATTAAGGCGTTCAAAACAGCGTTTGCTGGCGTTGTAAGAGCTCTAAACAGTGTTTCTGAGCATAACTTGTGGCAAAAGTGCAACTTTTGAAGAATGAAAAGAAAACTCATATTTTGAATGAAAACAGTGTTTGGATGTGATAACAAGCTGTTTTATCATGTTTGTAATGTTACACATCCATTTTCTTACAAGTAGTAAGTCTTGCAATTAAGGCGTTCAAAACAGCGTTTGCTGGCGCTGTAAGCGCTCTAAACAGTGTTTCTGAGCATAACTTGGAGCAAAAGTGCAACTTTTGAAGAATGAACTGAAAACTCATATTTTGTTCTAAAACAGTGTTTGGATGTGATAACAAGCTGTTTTATCATGTTTGTAATGTTACACATGCATTTCCAAACAAGTAGTAAGTCTTGTATTAAGGCGTTCAAAACAGCGTTTGCTGGCGCTGTAAGCGCTCTAAACAGTGTTTCTGAGCATAACTTGGAGCAAAAGTGCAACTTTTGAAGAATGAACTGAAAACTCATATTTTGTTCTAAAACAGTGTTTGGATGTGATAACAAGCTGTTTTATCATGTTTGTAAGGTTACACATGCATTTCCTAACAAGTAGGTAAGGCTTGCATTAAGGCGTTCAAAACAGCGTTTGCTGGCGCTGTAAGCGCTCTAAACAGTGTTTCTGAGCATAACTTGTGGCAAAAGTGCAACTTTTGAAGAATGAAAAGAAAACTCATATTTTGAATGAAAACAGTGTTTGGATGTGATAACAAGCTGTTTTATCATGTTTGTAATGTTACACATCCATTTTCTAACAAGTAGTAAGTCTTGCATTAAGGCGTTCAAAACAGCGTTTGCTGGCGCTGTAAGCGCTCTAAACAGTGTTTCTGAGCATAACTTGGAGCAAAAGTGCAACTTTTGAAGAATGAACTGAAAACTCATATTTTGTTCTAAAACAGTGTTTGGATGTGATAACAAGCTGTTTTATCATGTTTGTAATGTTACACATGCATTTCCTAACAAGTAGGTAAGGCTTGCATTAAGGCGTTCAAAACAGCGTTTGCTGGCGTTGTAAGAGCTCTAAACAGTGTTTCTGAGCATAACTTGGAGCAAAAGTGCAACTTTTGAAGAATGAACTGAAAACTCATATTTTGTTCTAAAACAGTGTTCAATCAATCAATCAAATCAAATTTTATTTATATAGCGCTTTTTACAACAGTTGTTGTCACAAAGCAGCTTTACAAGTGCCGAGTCCTAGCCCCCAGTGAGCAAGCCAAAGGCGACAGTGGCAAGGAAAAACTCCCTAGTTTTTGCATGAGGAAGAAACCTTGAGAGGAACCAAGACTCAGGGGGGGAACCCATCCTCCTCTGGCCGACACCGGTCACCATGACAACAACAATAATATAGACAGAATGTAGACAGAATGTAAAAGATGCAATAATGTCCATTTAGACCGAAAAATATGTAATAATGTCCATCATGGTGTAGGCATCCGGTTAGGCAGGAGGTGGCCGGCCAGGATGGATCGCTTGTCTCTCCTCATCTCATTATTCCTCAAGCAGGCGGGCAGCCATGTGGAGAAATGAAACAGGGAAAATTAGCTCTGTATGAGGACATATACAGGACAGGTAAAATTATAAACATTTCTGGAGTGTGGCAGCAACTCCGGCACTAAGTTAAATTATTACAGCCTAGCTAAAAAAAAGGCAGAACCAGAAGGTAACATAGGCTTGGGGGCATTCTGAGACAATGGCATCCGTTCACTGCACTGTCAACAAACTTGAGTGACCACGAGCAGTGACAGGATGACAGCACCAGCACCCCAGTCTACCATAAAACCCTTCGTCTATGAACCCCTGGATCTGTACCTTTATCTAAGGGGGATATTAATTATCAAATGCTAGACTAAATAAGTGGGTTTTCAACCTAGATTTAAAGATTGTGACTGTGTCAGAGTCCCGGACACATTTAGGAAGATTATTCCAAAGCTGGGGGGCCTTATAAGAAAAGGCTCTTCCCCCTGCTGTTACCTTGTTAATTTGTGGAACTAATAACAGACCAGCACCCTGTGATCTTAGTTGACGTGGGGGTTCATAATAGGAAATAAGTTCCTGGAGGTATTCAGGAGCAAGCCCGTGTAGTGCTTTATATGCTAATAATAGAATTTTAAAATCAATACGAAATTTAACTGGGAGCCAATGCAGGGCTGATAGGACTGGTCTAATATGCTGAAATTTTCTAGTTCTGGTCAGAACTCTAGCTGCGGCATTTTGAACTACTTGAAGTTTATTTAGATTCCTATTTGAACATCCTGACAGTAGTGAATTGCAGTAGTCTAGTCTAGAGCTAACAAAGGCGTGCACCAATTTTTCTGCATCATCCTGTGATAATGCATTTCTTAATTTGGCAATGTTGCGGAGATGTAGAAAAGCTATCCTAGTAGTATGATCTATATATTTATCAAATGATAGGTCGGAGTCGAGTATGACGCCTAGGTTTTTGGCTACTGTGCCAGGTGTAATGGGATAGTCTGCAAGATTAAGCATTAAGTTTGGAATTTTCTGTCTTGCGGCCTTAGGGCCCACAAGGAGAACTTCTGTTTTGTCCTCATTTAATTGTAGGAAGTTTAGAGACATCCAGCATTTAATATCTCTTACACAGGCCTCAATTTTTCCTAAACTGAGTTTGTCATCGGGTTTGGCTGATATGTAAAGTTGAGTGTCATCCGCATAGCAGTGAAAATTGACACCATGTTTGTTTATAACTGTGCCCAATGGTAGCATATATAATGTAAATAATAGTGGTCCTAAGATGGAGCCTTGCGGGACCCCATATTTAACCATTGTACATTTGGATGAAATATTATTGAGCTCTACAAACTGATAGCGATTTGTTAAGTAAGACTGAAACCATGAAAGGGCTGTGCCTGAGACTCCAACCCAGCGTTCTAACCTTTCTAGCAAGATCCTATGATCAATTGTGTCGAAAGCTGCACTAAGATCAAGAAGCACTAACAGTGATACATAGCCTTGATCTGATGCAAGGAGGAGATCATTTGTTACTTTAACTAATGCTGTTTCAGTACTGTGATGGGGCCTAAAACCAGATTGGAACTTTTCAAATGTGTTATTCCTATGCAGATATAGGCATAATTGCTGGGCAACAGCTTTTTCTATGATCTTAGATATAAATGATGTGTTTGAAATGGGTCTATAATTAGATAGCACAGTCGGATCAAGATTTGGTTTCTTGATCAGAGGTTTGATAATTGCTAATTTACATGATTTGGGCATGTGACCTATTGTAATGGATGAGTTAACTATAGTTAGAAGAGGTTCAGTTACGGCTGGTAATACCTCTTTTAATAACTTTGAGGGAACTGAGTCTAATGTGCAGGTAGTACAATTTAAGGAAGAAATTATTTTCTCTAATTCTGATTTTGGGAGTGGATGAAAAGCATCAAGTTTTTCTCCCGGTATGTAATTTAAATCAATATCAACCAAACCAGATGACATACCAGTTGTATTGCTAATAAAGGGTTTTATATTTTGTCTAATATTCTCTATTTTATTATCAAAGAAATCTATAAATACATTACTAGTGAGGTTTATTGGAATCTGAGGTTCTGTGCCTGCTTGATTTTTTGTAAGTTTAGAAATAGTATTAAAAAGAAATCTAGGGTTGTTTTTATTTTTCTGTATCAGTGAGGCTAAGTATGCTGAGCGTGTTTTAGTGAGTGCCCGTTTGTAGTCAATAATGCTATCCTTCCAGGCACAGTGGAATACTTCCAATTTAGTAGATCGCCATTTCCGCTCTAATTTACGTGCTATTTGTTTTAAGTTTCTAGTTTGGTCAGTGTACCACGGGGCGAGCTTTTTGGATCTAGCTTTTTTATATTTTAGTGGAGCTACTATATCTAGAGCTGATCTGCAGGTATTCTCTAAGTAGTCGGTTAGACTATCTAACTCTCCTGGATCGGATGGCGAGTGGGCTAAAGCAGTTAAGTCAGGGAGGGTTTCAATAAACCGTGTTGCTGTTGATGAATTTATTGAGCGCTTTATACACTGCCGAGGAGACGGGCGGGTATTTATGTTAAGGTGAAAATCGAATTTTACTAAATAATGATCGGAGATTGCTACGGTTTGCGGGAGTATATTTATATTATCTACGTCGATACCCAGCGTTAATATTAGATCTAGGGTATGATTTCGATAATGTGTAGGTCCTACTACGTTTTGTTTAATGCCGACAGAGTTCAATATAGAAGTAAAAGCCCTTGTCAGTGGATCCTCCGCATTATCAAAGTGTATGTTAAAGTCTCCTACCATTATTATTTTGTCACTACATACTGCTAAATTTGCTGCAAAATCGGTGAAATCGTTTAAGAAATCTGAGTAAGGCCCTGGTGGTCTGTATACATTAGTTAGGGAGAATGTACTTTTATTTTCAGATGGACTAATAACATTAATAGACTGCATCTCAAATGAGTTTGAGATATCTAAGTATTTCTGATGAATTTCTAAACAATCACGATAGATTATACATATTCCACCTCCTCTGCCTGACAGTCTAGGTCTATGTATATAACTATATCCCACAGGAGTGGCTTCGTTTAGAGTTAAATAATCACCAGATTGAACCCACGTTTCAGTTAGACAAAGAATATCAATTTTCTGGTCTGTTATAAGTTCATTTACAAAAACTGCTTTTGAGTTGAGCGATCGAATATTGATTAATCCAATTTTCAGATCGGTCATATAGGTTGTAATAATTTGATGTGAAGTCTGTATATTAGTTAAAAACTTCGGGCGGACTATTTTCTTATGATTTAGTTTAACCCGGGGCACAGACACAGTCTCAATCCTAAGGGAACTTGGTGACGCCTCTAAGCAGCTCGCAGACAGGTTTAACCCATTAGTCTGCGGCCTGGTCGCGACCCTGGACAGTCAGCAGCTTCTAGTGCTACTCTGCCGACTAGCTAACAGGCTATGGGCTATGCTGCAAGATAACAGGGCAGCGCCATCCCGGGTGGGGTGGACACCGTCCCTGCCTAAAAGACCAGGCTTGCCCTCGAACTCTTCCCAATTATTAATAAAGCCCACTTGATTTTCTGAACACCACTTGGACATCCAGCGGTTTAGCGACGTGAGCCTGCTGTACTGCTCATCACCGCGCCGCATTGGGATGGGGCCAGAGCAGATTACGGCATCGGACATCGTCTGGGCTAATTTAACCACCTCTTTAACATTAGCCTTAGTCACCTCTGACTGCCGCAGACGTATATCGTTGGCCCCTACATGAATCACTATCCTAGAAAACCTCCTATGAGCTAACAATCTAAGGTTGCCACTAATGTCCGGCGCTCTGGCTCCCGGTAAACAGCTGACTGTAACCGCTGGTGCCCCTACAGCTACAGCTACTTTCACGTGTCGGACTATAGAGTCTCCTATGACCAGAGTCTCCTCAGTGGGTGTAACACTGAGCGGGGCAAACCTGTTGGACACGTGAACCGGATGTTTGGATGTGATAACAAGCTGTTTTATCATGTTTGTAAGGTTACACATGCATTTCCTAACAAGTAGGTAAGGCTTGCATTAAGGCGTTCAAAACAGCGTTTGCTGGCGTTGTAAGAGCTCTAAACAGTGTTTCTGAGCATAACTTGCAGCAAAAGTGCAACTTTTGAAGAATGAACTGAAAACTCATATTTTGTTCTAAAACAGTGTTTGGATGTGATAACAAGCTGTTTTATCATGTTTGTAAGGTTACACATGCATTTCCTAACAAGTAGGTAAGGCTTGCATTAAGGCGTTCAAAACAGCGTTTGCTGGCGCTGTAAGCGCTCTAAACAGTGTTTCTGAGCATAACTTGTGGCAAAAGTGCAACTTTTGAGGAATGAAAAGAAAACTCATATTTTGAATGAAAACAGTGTTTGGATGTGATAACAAGCTGTTTTATCATGTTTGTAATGTTACACATCCATTTTCTAACAAGTAGTAAGTCTTGCATTAAGGCGTTCAAAACAGCGTTTGCTGGCGCTGTAAGCGCTCTAAACAGTGTTTCTGAGCATAACTTGGAGCAAAAGTGCAACTTTTGAAGAATGAACTGAAAACTCATATTTTGTTCTAAAACAGTGTTTGGATGTGATAACAAGCTGTTTTATCATGTTTGTAAGGTTACACATGCATTTCCTAACAAGTAGGTAAGGCTTGCATTAAGGCGTTCAAAACAGCGTTTGCTGGCGTTGTAAGAGCTCTAAACAGTGTTTCTGAGCATAACTTGCAGCAAAAGTGCAACTTTTGAAGAATGAACTGAAAACTCATATTTTGTTCTAAAACAGTGTTTGGATGTGATAACAAGCTGTTTTATCATGTTTGTAAGGTTACACATGCATTTCCTAACAAGTAGGTAAGGCTTGCATTAAGGCGTTCAAAACAGCGTTTGCTGGCGCTGTAAGCGCTCTAAACAGTGTTTCTGAGCATAACTTGTGGCAAAAGTGCAACTTTTGAAGAATGAAAAGAAAACTCATATTTTGAATGAAAACAGTGTTTGGATGTGATAACAAGCTGTTTTATCATGTTTGTAATGTTACACATCCATTTTCTAACAAGTAGTAAGTCTTGCATTAAGGCGTTCAAAACAGCGTTTGCTGGCGCTGTAAGCGCTCTAAACAGTGTTTCTGAGCATAACTTGGAGCAAAAGTGCAACTTTTGAAGAATGAACTGAAAACTCATATTTTGTTCTAAAACAGTGTTTGGATGTGATAACAAGCTGTTTTATCATGTTTGTAAGGTTACACATGCATTTCCTAACAAGTAGGTAAGGCTTGCATTAAGGCGTTCAAAACAGCGTTTGCTGGCGTTGTAAGAGCTCTAAACAGTGTTTCTGAGCATAACTTGGAGCAAAAGTGCAACTTTTGAAGAATGAACTGAAAACTCATATTTTGTTCTAAAACAGTGTTTGGATGTGATAACAAGCTGTTTTATCATGTTTGTAAGGTTACACATGCATTTCCTAACAAGTAGGTAAGGCTTGCATTAAGGCGTTCAAAACAGCGTTTGCTGGCGCTGTAAGCGCTCTAAACAGTGTTTCTGAGCATAACTTGGAGCAAAAGTGCAACTTTTGAAGAATGAACTGAAAACTCATATTTTGTTCTAAAACAGTGTTTGGATGTGATAACAAGCTGTTTTATCATGTTTGTAATGTTACACATGCATTTCCAAACAAGTAGTAAGTCTTGTATTAAGGCGTTCAAAACAGCGTTTGCTGGCGCTGTAAGCGCTCTAAACAGTGTTTCTGAGCATAACTTGTGGCAAAAGTGCAACTTTTGAGGAATGAAAAGAAAACTCATATTTTGAATGAAAACAGTGTTTGGATGTGATAACAAGCTGTTTTATCATGTTTGTAATGTTACACATCCATTTTCTAACAAGTAGTAAGTCTTGCATTAAGGCGTTCAAAACAGCGTTTGCTGGCGCTGTAAGCGCTCTAAACAGTGTTTCTGAGCATAACTTGGAGCAAAAGTGCAACTTTTGAAGAATGAACTGAAAACTCATATTTTGTTCTAAAACAGTGTTTGGATGTGATAACAAGCTGTTTTATCATGTTTGTAAGGTTACACATGCATTTCCTAACAAGTAGGTAAGGCTTGCATTAAGGCGTTCAAAACAGCGTTTGCTGGCGTTGTAAGAGCTCTAAACAATGTTTCTGAGCATAACTTGGAGCAAAAGTGCAACTTTTGAAGAATGAACTGAAAACTCATATTTTGTTCTAAAACAGTGTTTGGATGTGATAACAAGCTGTTTTATCATGTTTGTAAGGTTACACATGCATTTCCTAACAAGTAGGTAAGGCTTGCATTAAGGCGTTCAAAACAGCGTTTGCTGGCGCTGTAAGCGCTCTAAACAGTGTTTCTGAGCATAACTTGGAGCAAAAGTGCAACTTTTGAAGAATGAACTGAAAACTCATATTTTGTTCTAAAACAGTGTTTGGATGTGATAACAAGCTGTTTTATCATGTTTGTAAGGTTACACATGCATTTCCTAACAAGTAGGTAAGGCTTGCATTAAGGCGTTCAAAACAGCGTTTGCTGGCGTTGTAAGAGCTCTAAACAGTGTTTCTGAGCATAACTTGCAGCAAAAGTGCAACTTTTGAAGAATGAACTGAAAACTCATATTTTGTTCTAAAACAGTGTTTGGATGTGATAACAAGCTGTTTTATCATGTTTGTAAGGTTACACATGCATTTCCTAACAAGTAGGTAAGGCTTGCATTAAGGCGTTCAAAACAGCGTTTGCTGGCGCTGTAAGCGCTCTAAACAGTGTTTCTGAGCATAACTTGTGGCAAAAGTGCAACTTTTGAGGAATGAAAAGAAAACTCATATTTTGAATGAAAACAGTGTTTGGATGTGATAACAAGCTGTTTTATCATGTTTGTAATGTTACACATCCATTTTCTAACAAGTAGTAAGTCTTGCATTAAGGCGTTCAAAACAGCGTTTGCTGGCGCTGTAAGCGCTCTAAACAGTGTTTCTGAGCATAACTTGGAGCAAAAGTGCAACTTTTGAAGAATGAACTGAAAACTCATATTTTGTTCTAAAACAGTGTTTGGATGTGATAACAAGCTGTTTTATCATGTTTGTAAGGTTACACATGCATTTCCTAACAAGTAGGTAAGGCTTGCATTAAGGCGTTCAAAACAGCGTTTGCTGGCGTTGTAAGAGCTCTAAACAGTGTTTCTGAGCATAACTTGCAGCAAAAGTGCAACTTTTGAAGAATGAACTGAAAACTCATATTTTGTTCTAAAACAGTGTTTGGATGTGATAACAAGCTGTTTTATCATGTTTGTAAGGTTACACATGCATTTCCTAACAAGTAGGTAAGGCTTGCATTAAGGCGTTCAAAACAGCGTTTGCTGGCGCTGTAAGCGCTCTAAACAGTGTTTCTGAGCATAACTTGTGGCAAAAGTGCAACTTTTGAAGAATGAAAAGAAAACTCATATTTTGAATGAAAACAGTGTTTGGATGTGATAACAAGCTGTTTTATCATGTTTGTAATGTTACACATCCATTTTCTAACAAGTAGTAAGTCTTGCATTAAGGCGTTCAAAACAGCGTTTGCTGGCGCTGTAAGCGCTCTAAACAGTGTTTCTGAGCATAACTTGGAGCAAAAGTGCAACTTTTGAAGAATGAACTGAAAACTCATATTTTGTTCTAAAACAGTGTTTGGATGTGATAACAAGCTGTTTTATCATGTTTGTAATGTTACACATGCATTTCCTAACAAGTAGGTAAGGCTTGCATTAAGGCGTTCAAAACAGCGTTTGCTGGCGTTGTAAGAGCTCTAAACAGTGTTTCTGAGCATAACTTGGAGCAAAAGTGCAACTTTTGAAGAATGAACTGAAAACTCATATTTTGTTCTAAAACAGTGTTTGGATGTGATAACAAGCTGTTTTATCATGTTTGTAAGGTTACACATGCATTTCCTAACAAGTAGGTAAGGCTTGCATTAAGGCGTTCAAAACAGCGTTTGCTGGCGCTGTAAGCGCTCTAAACAGTGTTTCTGAGCATAACTTGTGGCAAAAGTGCAACTTTTGAAGAATGAAAAGAAAACTCATATTTTGAATGAAAACAGTGTTTGGATGTGATAACAAGCTGTTTTATCATGTTTGTAATGTTACACATCCATTTTCTAACAAGTAGTAAGTCTTGCATTAAGGCGTTCAAAACAGCGTTTGCTGGCGCTGTAAGCGCTCTAAACAGTGTTTCTGAGCATAACTTGGAGCAAAAGTGCAACTTTTGAAGAATGAACTGAAAACTCATATTTTGTTCTAAAACAGTGTTTGGATGTGATAACAAGCTGTTTCATCATGTTTGTAAGGTTACACATGCATTTCCTAACAAGTAGGTAAGGCTTGCATTAAGGCGTTCAAAACAGCGTTTGCTGGCGTTGTAAGAGCTCTAAACAGTGTTTCTGAGCATAACTTGGAGCAAAAGTGCAACTTTTGAAGAATGAACTGAAAACTCATATTTTGTTCTAAAACAGTGTTTGGATGTGATAACAAGCTGTTTTATCATGTTTGTAAGGTTACACATGCATTTCCTAACAAGTAGGTAAGGCTTGCATTAAGGCGTTCAAAACAGCGTTTGCTGGCGTTGTAAGAGCTCTAAACAGTGTTTCTGAGCATAACTTGCAGCAAAAGTGCAACTTTTGAAGAATGAACTGAAAACTCATATTTTGTTCTAAAACAGTGTTTGGATGTGATAACAAGCTGTTTTATCATGTTTGTAAGGTTACACATGCATTTCCTAACAAGTAGGTAAGGCTTGCATTAAGGCGTTCAAAACAGTGTTTGCTGGCGCTGTAAGCGCTCTAAACAGTGTTTCTGAGCATAACTTGTGGCAAAAGTGCAACTTTTGAGGAATGAAAAGAAAACTCATATTTTGAATGAAAACAGTGTTTGGATGTGATAACAAGCTGTTTTATCATGTTTGTAATGTTACACATCCATTTTCTAACAAGTAGTAAGTCTTGCATTAAGGCGTTCAAAACAGCGTTTGCTGGCGCTGTAAGCGCTCTAAACAGTGTTTCTGAGCATAACTTGGAGCAAAAGTGCAACTTTTGAAGAATGAACTGAAAACTCATATTTTGTTCTAAAACAGTGTTTGGATGTGATAACAAGCTGTTTTAACATGTTTGTAAGGTTACACATGCATTTCCTAACAAGTAGGTAAGGCTTTCATTAAGGCGTTCAAAACAGCGTTTGCTGGCGTTGTAAGAGCTCTAAACAGTGTTTCTGAGCATAACTTGTGGCAAAAGTGCAACTTTTGAAGAATGAAAAGAAAACTCATATTTTGAATGAAAACAGTGTTTGGATGTGATAACAAGCTGTTTTATCATGTTTGTAATGTTACACATCCATTTTCTAACAAGTAGTAAGTCTTGCATTAAGGCGTTCAAAACAGCGTTTGCTGGCGCTGTAAGCGCTCTAAACAGTGTTTCTGAGCATAACTTGGAGCAAAAGTGCAACTTTTGAAGAATGAACTGAAAACTCATATTTTGTTCTAAAACAGTGTTTGGATGTGATAACAAGCTGTTTTATCATGTTTGTAATGTTACACATGCATTTCCAAACAAGTAGTAAGTCTTGTATTAAGGCGTTCAAAACAGCGTTTGCTGGCGCTGTAAGCGCTCTAAACAGTGTTTCTGAGCATAACTTGTGGCAAAAGTGCAACTTTTGAGGAATGAAAAGAAAACTCATATTTTGAATGAAAACAGTGTTTGGATGTGATAACAAGCTGTTTTATCATGTTTGTAATGTTACACATCCATTTTCTAACAAGTAGTAAGTCTTGCATTAAGGCGTTCAAAACAGCGTTTGCTGGCGCTGTAAGCGCTCTAAACAGTGTTTCTGAGCATAACTTGGAGCAAAAGTGCAACTTTTGAAGAATGAACTGAAAACTCATATTTTGTTCTAAAACAGTGTTTGGATGTGATAACAAGCTGTTTTATCATGTTTGTAAGGTTACACATGCATTTCCTAACAAGTAGGTAAGGCTTGCATTAAGGCGTTCAAAACAGCGTTTGCTGGCGTTGTAAGAGCTCTAAACAGTGTTTCTGAGCATAACTTGGAGCAAAAGTGCAACTTTTGAAGAATGAACTGAAAACTCATATTTTGTTCTAAAACAGTGTTTGGATGTGATAACAAGCTGTTTTATCATGTTTGTAAGGTTACACATGCATTTCCTAACAAGTAGGTAAGGCTTGCATTAAGGCGTTCAAAACAGCGTTTGCTGGCGCTGTAAGCGCTCTAAACAGTGTTTCTGAGCATAACTTGGAGCAAAAGTGCAACTTTTGAAGAATGAACTGAAAACTCATATTTTGTTCTAAAACAGTGTTTGGATGTGATAACAAGCTGTTTTATCATGTTTGTAATGTTACACATGCATTTCCAAACAAGTAGTAAGTCTTGTATTAAGGCGTTCAAAACAGCGTTTGCTGGCGCTGTAAGCGCTCTAAACAGTGTTTCTGAGCATAACTTGTGGCAAAAGTGCAACTTTTGAGGAATGAAAAGAAAACTCATATTTTGAATGAAAACAGTGTTTGGATGTGATAACAAGCTGTTTTATCATGTTTGTAATGTTACACATCCATTTTCTAACAAGTAGTAAGTCTTGCATTAAGGCGTTCAAAACAGCGTTTGCTGGCGCTGTAAGCGCTCTAAACAGTGTTTCTGAGCATAACTTGGAGCAAAAGTGCAACTTTTGAAGAATGAACTGAAAACTCATATTTTGTTCTAAAACAGTGTTTGGATGTGATAACAAGCTGTTTTAACATGTTTGTAAGGTTACACATGCATTTCCTAACAAGTAGGTAAGGCTTGCATTAAGGCGTTCAAAACAGCGTTTGCTGGCGTTGTAAGAGCTCTAAACAGTGTTTCTGAGCATAACTTGTGGCAAAAGTGCAACTTTTGAAGAATGAAAAGAAAACTCATATTTTGAATGAAAACAGTGTTTGGATGTGATAACAAGCTGTTTTATCATGTTTGTAATGTTACACATCCATTTTCTTACAAGTAGTAAGTCTTGCATTAAGGCGTTCAAAACAGCGTTTGCTGGCGCTGTAAGCGCTCTAAACAGTGTTTCTGAGCATAACTTGGAGCAAAAGTGCAACTTTTGAAGAATGAACTGAAAACTCATATTTTGTTCTAAAACAGTGTTTGGATGTGATAACAAGCTGTTTTATCATGTTTGTAATGTTACACATGCATTTCCAAACAAGTAGTAAGTCTTGTATTAAGGCGTTCAAAACAGCGTTTGCTGGCGCTGTAAGCGCTCTAAACAGTGTTTCTGAGCATAACTTGGAGCAAAAGTGCAACTTTTGAAGAATGAACTGAAAACTCATATTTTGTTCTAAAACAGTGTTTGGATGTGATAACAAGCTGTTTTATCATGTTTGTAAGGTTACACATGCATTTCCTAACAAGTAGGTAAGGCTTGCATTAAGGCGTTCAAAACAGCGTTTGCTGGCGTTGTAAGAGCTCTAAACAGTGTTTCTGAGCATAACTTGGAGCAAAAGTGCAACTTTTGAAGAATGAACTGAAAACTCATATTTTGTTCTAAAACAGTGTTTGGATGTGATAACAAGCTGTTTTATCATGTTTGTAAGGTTACACATGCATTTCCTAACAAGTAGGTAAGGCTTGCATTAAGGCGTTCAAAACAGCGTTTGCTGGCGTTGTAAGAGCTCTAAACAGTGTTTCTGAGCATAACTTGCAGCAAAAGTGCAACTTTTGAAGAATGAACTGAAAACTCATATTTTGTTCTAAAACAGTGTTTGGATGTGATAACAAGCTGTTTTATCATGTTTGTAAGGTTACACATGCATTTCCTAACAAGTAGGTAAGGCTTGCATTAAGGCGTTCAAAACAGCGTTTGCTGGCGCTGTAAGCGCTCTAAACAGTGTTTCTGAGCATAACTTGTGGCAAAAGTGCAACTTTTGAAGAATGAAAAGAAAACTCATATTTTGAATGAAAACAGTGTTTGGATGTGATAACAAGCTGTTTTATCATGTTTGTAATGTTACACATCCATTTTCTAACAAGTAGTAAGTCTTGCATTAAGGCGTTCAAAACAGCGTTTGCTGGCGCTGTAAGCGCTCTAAACAGTGTTTCTGAGCATAACTTGGAGCAAAAGTGCAACTTTTGAAGAATGAACTGAAAACTCATATTTTGTTCTAAAACAGTGTTTGGATGTGATAACAAGCTGTTTTATCATGTTTGTAATGTTACACATGCATTTCCTAACAAGTAGGTAAGGCTTGCATTAAGGCGTTCAAAACAGCGTTTGCTGGCGTTGTAAGAGCTCTAAACAGTGTTTCTGAGCATAACTTGGAGCAAAAGTGCAACTTTTGAAGAATGAACTGAAAACTCATATTTTGTTCTAAAACAGTGTTTGGATGTGATAACAAGCTGTTTTATCATGTTTGTAAGGTTACACATGCATTTCCTAACAAGTAGGTAAGGCTTGCATTAAGGCGTTCAAAACAGCGTTTGCTGGCGCTGTAAGCGCTCTAAACAGTGTTTCTGAGCATAACTTGTGGCAAAAGTGCAACTTTTGAAGAATGAAAAGAAAACTCATATTTTGAATGAAAACAGTGTTTGGATGTGATAACAAGCTGTTTTATCATGTTTGTAATGTTACACATCCATTTTCTAACAAGTAGTAAGTCTTGCATTAAGGCGTTCAAAACAGCGTTTGCTGGCGCTGTAAGCGCTCTAAACAGTGTTTCTGAGCATAACTTGGAGCAAAAGTGCAACTTTTGAAGAATGAACTGAAAACTCATATTTTGTTCTAAAACAGTGTTTGGATGTGATAACAAGCTGTTTTATCATGTTTGTAAGGTTACACATGCATTTCCTAACAAGTAGGTAAGGCTTGCATTAAGGCGTTCAAAACAGCGTTTGCTGGCGTTGTAAGAGCTCTAAACAGTGTTTCTGAGCATAACTTGCAGCAAAAGTGCAACTTTTGAAGAATGAACTGAAAACTCATATTTTGTTCTAAAACAGTGTTTGGATGTGATAACAAGCTGTTTTATCATGTTTGTAAGGTTACACATGCATTTCCTAACAAGTAGGTAAGGCTTGCATTAAGGCGTTCAAAACAGCGTTTGCTGGCGCTGTAAGCGCTCTAAACAGTGTTTCTGAGCATAACTTGTGGCAAAAGTGCAACTTTTGAGGAATGAAAAGAAAACTCATATTTTGAATGAAAACAGTGTTTGGATGTGATAACAAGCTGTTTTATCATGTTTGTAATGTTACACATCCATTTTCTAACAAGTAGTAAGTCTTGCATTAAGGCGTTCAAAACAGCGTTTGCTGGCGCTGTAAGCGCTCTAAACAGTGTTTCTGAGCATAACTTGGAGCAAAAGTGCAACTTTTGAAGAATGAACTGAAAACTCATATTTTGTTCTAAAACAGTGTTTGGATGTGATAACAAGCTGTTTTAACATGTTTGTAAGGTTACACATGCATTTCCTAACAAGTAGGTAAGGCTTGCATTAAGGCGTTCAAAACAGCGTTTGCTGGCGTTGTAAGAGCTCTAAACAGTGTTTCTGAGCATAACTTGTGGCAAAAGTGCAACTTTTGAAGAATGAAAAGAAAACTCATATTTTGAATGAAAACAGTGTTTGGATGTGATAACAAGCTGTTTTATCATGTTTGTAATGTTACACATCCATTTTCTAACAAGTAGTAAGTCTTGCATTAAGGCGTTCAAAACAGCGTTTGCTGGCGCTGTAAGCGCTCTAAACAGTGTTTCTGAGCATAACTTGGAGCAAAAGTGCAACTTTTGAAGAATGAACTGAAAACTCATATTTTGTTCTAAAACAGTGTTTGGATGTGATAACAAGCTGTTTTATCATGTTTGTAATGTTACACATGCATTTCCAAACAAGTAGTAAGTCTTGTATTAAGGCGTTCAAAACAGCGTTTGCTGGCGCTGTAAGCGCTCTAAACAGTGTTTCTGAGCATAACTTGTGGCAAAAGTGCAACTTTTGAGGAATGAAAAGAAAACTCATATTTTGAATGAAAACAGTGTTTGGATGTGATAACAAGCTGTTTTATCATGTTTGTAATGTTACACATCCATTTTCTAACAAGTAGTAAGTCTTGCATTAAGGCGTTCAAAACAGCGTTTGCTGGCGCTGTAAGCGCTCTAAACAGTGTTTCTGAGCATAACTTGGAGCAAAAGTGCAACTTTTGAAGAATGAACTGAAAACTCATATTTTGTTCTAAAACAGTGTTTGGATGTGATAACAAGCTGTTTTATCATGTTTGTAAGGTTACACATGCATTTCCTAACAAGTAGGTAAGGCTTGCATTAAGGCGTTCAAAACAGCGTTTGCTGGCGTTGTAAGAGCTCTAAACAGTGTTTCTGAGCATAACTTGGAGCAAAAGTGCAACTTTTGAAGAATGAACTGAAAACTCATATTTTGTTCTAAAACAGTGTTTGGATGTGATAACAAGCTGTTTTATCATGTTTGTAAGGTTACACATGCATTTCCTAACAAGTAGGTAAGGCTTGCATTAAGGCGTTCAAAACAGCGTTTGCTGGCGCTGTAAGCGCTCTAAACAGTGTTTCTGAGCATAACTTGGAGCAAAAGTGCAACTTTTGAAGAATGAACTGAAAACTCATATTTTGTTCTAAAACAGTGTTTGGATGTGATAACAAGCTGTTTTATCATGTTTGTAATGTTACACATGCATTTCCAAACAAGTAGTAAGTCTTGTATTAAGGCGTTCAAAACAGCGTTTGCTGGCGCTGTAAGCGCTCTAAACAGTGTTTCTGAGCATAACTTGTGGCAAAAGTGCAACTTTTGAGGAATGAAAAGAAAACTCATATTTTGAATGAAAACAGTGTTTGGATGTGATAACAAGCTGTTTTATCATGTTTGTAATGTTACACATCCATTTTCTAACAAGTAGTAAGTCTTGCATTAAGGCGTTCAAAACAGCGTTTGCTGGCGCTGTAAGCGCTCTAAACAGTGTTTCTGAGCATAACTTGGAGCAAAAGTGCAACTTTTGAAGAATGAACTGAAAACTCATATTTTGTTCTAAAACAGTGTTTGGATGTGATAACAAGCTGTTTTAACATGTTTGTAAGGTTACACATGCATTTCCTAACAAGTATGTAAGGCTTGCATTAAGGCGTTCAAAACAGCGTTTGCTGGCGTTGTAAGAGCTCTAAACAGTGTTTCTGAGCATAACTTGTGGCAAAAGTGCAACTTTTGAAGAATGAAAAGAAAACTCATATTTTGAATGAAAACAGTGTTTGGATGTGATAACAAGCTGTTTTATCATGTTTGTAATGTTACACATCCATTTTCTAACAAGTAGTAAGTCTTGCATTAAGGCGTTCAAAACAGCGTTTGCTGGCGCTGTAAGCGCTCTAAACAGTGTTTCTGAGCATAACTTGGAGCAAAAGTGCAACTTTTGAAGAATGAACTGAAAACTCATATTTTGTTCTAAAACAGTGTTTGGATGTGATAACAAGCTGTTTTATCATGTTTGTAATGTTACACATGCATTTCCAAACAAGTAGTAAGTCTTGTATTAAGGCGTTCAAAACAGCGTTTGCTGGCGCTGTAAGCGCTCTAAACAGTGTTTCTGAGCATAACTTGGAGCAAAAGTGCAACTTTTGAAGAATGAACTGAAAACTCATATTTTGTTCTAAAACAGTGTTTGGATGTGATAACAAGCTGTTTTATCATGTTTGTAAGGTTACACATGCATTTCCTAACAAGTAGGTAAGGCTTGCATTAAGGCGTTCAAAACAGCGTTTGCTGGCGTTGTAAGAGCTCTAAACAGTGTTTCTGAGCATAACTTGGAGCAAAAGTGCAACTTTTGAAGAATGAACTGAAAACTCATATTTTGTTCTAAAACAGTGTTTGGATGTGATAACAAGCTGTTTTATCATGTTTGTAAGGTTACACATGCATTTCCTAACAAGTAGGTAAGGCTTGCATTAAGGCGTTCAAAACAGCGTTTGCTGGCGCTGTAAGCGCTCTAAACAGTGTTTCTGAGCATAACTTGGAGCAAAAGTGCAACTTTTGAAGAATGAACTGAAAACTCATATTTTGTTCTAAAACAGTGTTTGGATGTGATAACAAGCTGTTTTATCATGTTTGTAATGTTACACATGCATTTCCAAACAAGTAGTAAGTCTTGTATTAAGGCGTTCAAAACAGCGTTTGCTGGCGCTGTAAGCGCTCTAAACAGTGTTTCTGAGCATAACTTGTGGCAAAAGTGCAACTTTTGAGGAATGAAAAGAAAACTCATATTTTGAATGAAAACAGTGTTTGGATGTGATAACAAGCTGTTTTATCATGTTTGTAATGTTACACATCCATTTTCTAACAAGTAGTAAGTCTTGCATTAAGGCGTTCAAAACAGCGTTTGCTGGCGCTGTAAGCGCTCTAAACAGTGTTTCTGAGCATAACTTGGAGCAAAAGTGCAACTTTTGAAGAATGAACTGAAAACTCATATTTTGTTCTAAAACAGTGTTTGGATGTGATAACAAGCTGTTTTAACATGTTTGTAAGGTTACACATGCATTTCCTAACAAGTATGTAAGGCTTGCATTAAGGCGTTCAAAACAGCGTTTGCTGGCGTTGTAAGAGCTCTAAACAGTGTTTCTGAGCATAACTTGTGGCAAAAGTGCAACTTTTGAAGAATGAAAAGAAAACTCATATTTTGAATGAAAACAGTGTTTGGATGTGATAACAAGCTGTTTTATCATGTTTGTAATGTTACACATGCATTTCCAAACAAGTAGTAAGTCTTGTATTAAGGCGTTCAAAACAGCGTTTGCTGGCGCTGTAAGCGCTCTAAACAGTGTTTCTGAGCATAACTTGGAGCAAAAGTGCAACTTTTGAAGAATGAACTGAAAACTCATATTTTGTTCTAAAACAGTGTTTGGATGTGATAACAAGCTGTTTTATCATGTTTGTAAGGTTACACATGCATTTCCTAACAAGTAGGTAAGGCTTGCATTAAGGCGTTCAAAACAGCGTTTGCTGGCGTTGTAAGAGCTCTAAACAGTGTTTCTGAGCATAACTTGGAGCAAAAGTGCAACTTTTGAAGAATGAACTGAAAACTCATATTTTGTTCTAAAACAGTGTTTGGATGTGATAACAAGCTGTTTTATCATGTTTGTAAGGTTACACATGCATTTCCTAACAAGTAGGTAAGGCTTGCATTAAGGCGTTCAAAACAGCGTTTGCTGGCGTTGTAAGAGCTCTAAACAGTGTTTCTGAGCATAACTTGCAGCAAAAGTGCAACTTTTGAAGAATGAACTGAAAACTCATATTTTGTTCTAAAACAGTGTTTGGATGTGATAACAAGCTGTTTTATCATGTTTGTAAGGTTACACATGCATTTCCTAACAAGTAGGTAAGGCTTGCATTAAGGCGTTCAAAACAGCGTTTGCTGGCGCTGTAAGCGCTCTAAACAGTGTTTCTGAGCATAACTTGTGGCAAAAGTGCAACTTTTGAAGAATGAAAAGAAAACTCATATTTTGAATGAAAACAGTGTTTGGATGTGATAACAAGCTGTTTTATCATGTTTGTAATGTTACACATCCATTTTCTAACAAGTAGTAAGTCTTGCATTAAGGCGTTCAAAACAGCGTTTGCTGGCGCTGTAAGCGCTCTAAACAGTGTTTCTGAGCATAACTTGGAGCAAAAGTGCAACTTTTGAAGAATGAACTGAAAACTCATATTTTGTTCTAAAACAGTGTTTGGATGTGATAACAAGCTGTTTTATCATGTTTGTAATGTTACACATGCATTTCCTAACAAGTAGGTAAGGCTTGCATTAAGGCGTTCAAAACAGCGTTTGCTGGCGTTGTAAGAGCTCTAAACAGTGTTTCTGAGCATAACTTGGAGCAAAAGTGCAACTTTTGAAGAATGAACTGAAAACTCATATTTTGTTCTAAAACAGTGTTTGGATGTGATAACAAGCTGTTTTATCATGTTTGTAAGGTTACACATGCATTTCCTAACAAGTAGGTAAGGCTTGCATTAAGGCGTTCAAAACAGCGTTTGCTGGCGCTGTAAGCGCTCTAAACAGTGTTTCTGAGCATAACTTGTGGCAAAAGTGCAACTTTTGAAGAATGAAAAGAAAACTCATATTTTGAATGAAAACAGTGTTTGGATGTGATAACAAGCTGTTTTATCATGTTTGTAATGTTACACATCCATTTTCTAACAAGTAGTAAGTCTTGCATTAAGGCGTTCAAAACAGCGTTTGCTGGCGCTGTAAGCGCTCTAAACAGTGTTTCTGAGCATAACTTGGAGCAAAAGTGCAACTTTTGAAGAATGAACTGAAAACTCATATTTTGTTCTAAAACAGTGTTTGGATGTGATAACAAGCTGTTTTATCATGTTTGTAAGGTTACACATGCATTTCCTAACAAGTAGGTAAGGCTTGCATTAAGGCGTTCAAAACAGCGTTTGCTGGCGTTGTAAGAGCTCTAAACAGTGTTTCTGAGCATAACTTGGAGCAAAAGTGCAACTTTTGAAGAATGAACTGAAAACTCATATTTTGTTCTAAAACAGTGTTTGGATGTGATAACAAGCTGTTTTATCATGTTTGTAAGGTTACACATGCATTTCCTAACAAGTAGGTAAGGCTTGCATTAAGGCGTTCAAAACAGCGTTTGCTGGCGTTGTAAGAGCTCTAAACAGTGTTTCTGAGCATAACTTGCAGCAAAAGTGCAACTTTTGAAGAATGAACTGAAAACTCATATTTTGTTCTAAAACAGTGTTTGGATGTGATAACAAGCTGTTTTATCATGTTTGTAAGGTTACACATGCATTTCCTAACAAGTAGGTAAGGCTTGCATTAAGGCGTTCAAAACAGCGTTTGCTGGCGCTGTAAGCGCTCTAAACAGTGTTTCTGAGCATAACTTGTGGCAAAAGTGCAAGTTTTGAAGAATGAAAAGAAAACTCATATTTTGAATGAAAACAGTGTTTGGATGTGATAACAAGCTGTTTTATCATGTTTGTAATGTTACACATCCATTTTCTAACAAGTAGTAAGTCTTGCATTAAGGCGTTCAAAACAGCGTTTGCTGGCGCTGTAAGCGCTCTAAACAGTGTTTCTGAGCATAACTTGGAGCAAAAGTGCAACTTTTGAAGAATGAACTGAAAACTCATATTTTGTTCTAAAACAGTGTTTGGATGTGATAACAAGCTGTTTTATCATGTTTGTAATGTTACACATGCATTTCCTAACAAGTAGGTAAGGCTTGCATTAAGGCGTTCAAAACAGCGTTTGCTGGCGTTGTAAGAGCTCTAAACAGTGTTTCTGAGCATAACTTGGAGCAAAAGTGCAACTTTTGAAGAATGAACTGAAAACTCATATTTTGTTCTAAAACAGTGTTTGGATGTGATAACAAGCTGTTTTATCATGTTTGTAAGGTTACACATGCATTTCCTAACAAGTAGGTAAGGCTTGCATTAAGGCGTTCAAAACAGCGTTTGCTGGCGCTGTAAGCGCTCTAAACAGTGTTTCTGAGCATAACTTGTGGCAAAAGTGCAACTTTTGAAGAATGAAAAGAAAACTCATATTTTGAATGAAAACAGTGTTTGGATGTGATAACAAGCTGTTTTATCATGTTTGTAATGTTACACATCCATTTTCTAACAAGTAGTAAGTCTTGCATTAAGGCGTTCAAAACAGCGTTTGCTGGCGCTGTAAGCGCTCTAAACAGTGTTTCTGAGCATAACTTGGAGCAAAAGTGCAACTTTTGAAGAATGAACTGAAAACTCATATTTTGTTCTAAAACAGTGTTTGGATGTGATAACAAGCTGTTTTATCATGTTTGTAAGGTTACACATGCATTTCCTAACAAGTAGGTAAGGCTTGCATTAAGGCGTTCAAAACAGCGTTTGCTGGCGTTGTAAGAGCTCTAAACAGTGTTTCTGAGCATAACTTGGAGCAAAAGTGCAACTTTTGAAGAATGAACTGAAAACTCATATTTTGTTCTAAAACAGTGTTTGGATGTGATAACAAGCTGTTTTATCATGTTTGTAAGGTTACACATGCATTTCCTAACAAGTAGGTAAGGCTTGCATTAAGGCGTTCAAAACAGCGTTTGCTGGCGTTGTAAGAGCTCTAAACAGTGTTTCTGAGCATAACTTGCAGCAAAAGTGCAACTTTTGAAGAATGAACTGAAAACTCATATTTTGTTCTAAAACAGTGTTTGGATGTGATAACAAGCTGTTTTATCATGTTTGTAAGGTTACACATGCATTTCCTAACAAGTAGGTAAGGCTTGCATTAAGGCGTTCAAAACAGCGTTTGCTGGCGCTGTAAGCGCTCTAAACAGTGTTTCTGAGCATAACTTGTGGCAAAAGTGCAACTTTTGAAGAATGAAAAGAAAACTCATATTTTGAATGAAAACAGTGTTTGGATGTGATAACAAGCTGTTTTATCATGTTTGTAATGTTACACATCCATTTTCTAACAAGTAGTAAGTCTTGCATTAAGGCGTTCAAAACAGCGTTTGCTGGCGCTGTAAGCGCTCTAAACAGTGTTTCTGAGCATAACTTGGAGCAAAAGTGCAACTTTTGAAGAATGAACTGAAAACTCATATTTTGTTCTAAAACAGTGTTTGGATGTGATAACAAGCTGTTTTATCATGTTTGTAATGTTACACATGCATTTCCTAACAAGTAGGTAAGGCTTGCATTAAGGCGTTCAAAACAGCGTTTGCTGGCGTTGTAAGAGCTCTAAACAGTGTTTCTGAGCATAACTTGGAGCAAAAGTGCAACTTTTGAAGAATGAACTGAAAACTCATATTTTGTTCTAAAACAGTGTTTGGATGTGATAACAAGCTGTTTTATCATGTTTGTAAGGTTACACATGCATTTCCTAACAAGTAGGTAAGGCTTGCATTAAGGCGTTCAAAACAGCGTTTGCTGGCGCTGTAAGCGCTCTAAACAGTGTTTCTGAGCATAACTTGTGGCAAAAGTGCAACTTTTGAAGAATGAAAAGAAAACTCATATTTTGAATGAAAACAGTGTTTGGATGTGATAACAAGCTGTTTTATCATGTTTGTAATGTTACACATCCATTTTCTAACAAGTAGTAAGTCTTGCATTAAGGCGTTCAAAACAGCGTTTGCTGGCGCTGTAAGCGCTCTAAACAGTGTTTCTGAGCATAACTTGGAGCAAAAGTGCAACTTTTGAAGAATGAACTGAAAACTCATATTTTGTTCTAAAACAGTGTTTGGATGTGATAACAAGCTGTTTTATCATGTTTGTAAGGTTACACATGCATTTCCTAACAAGTAGGTAAGGCTTGCATTAAGGCGTTCAAAACAGCGTTTGCTGGCGTTGTAAGAGCTCTAAACAGTGTTTCTGAGCATAACTTGGAGCAAAAGTGCAACTTTTGAAGAATGAACTGAAAACTCATATTTTGTTCTAAAACAGTGTTTGGATGTGATAACAAGCTGTTTTATCATGTTTGTAAGGTTACACATGCATTTCCTAACAAGTAGGTAAGGCTTGCATTAAGGCGTTCAAAACAGCGTTTGCTGGCGTTGTAAGAGCTCTAAACAGTGTTTCTGAGCATAACTTGCAGCAAAAGTGCAACTTTTGAAGAATGAACTGAAAACTCATATTTTGTTCTAAAACAGTGTTTGGATGTGATAACAAGCTGTTTTATCATGTTTGTAAGGTTACACATGCATTTCCTAACAAGTAGGTAAGGCTTGCATTAAGGCGTTCAAAACAGCGTTTGCTGGCGCTGTAAGCGCTCTAAACAGTGTTTCTGAGCATAACTTGTGGCAAAAGTGCAACTTTTGAGGAATGAAAAGAAAACTCATATTTTGAATGAAAACAGTGTTTGGATGTGATAACAAGCTGTTTTATCATGTTTGTAATGTTACACATCCATTTTCTAACAAGTAGTAAGTCTTGCATTAAGGCGTTCAAAACAGCGTTTGCTGGCGCTGTAAGCGCTCTAAACAGTGTTTCTGAGCATAACTTGGAGCAAAAGTGCAACTTTTGAAGAATGAACTGAAAACTCATATTTTGTTCTAAAACAGTGTTTGGATGTGATAACAAGCTGTTTTAACATGTTTGTAAGGTTACACATGCATTTCCTAACAAGTAGGTAAGGCTTGCATTAAGGCGTTCAAAACAGCGTTTGCTGGCGTTGTAAGAGCTCTAAACAGTGTTTCTGAGCATAACTTGTGGCAAAAGTGCAACTTTTGAAGAATGAAAAGAAAACTCATATTTTGAATGAAAACAGTGTTTGGATGTGATAACAAGCTGTTTTATCATGTTTGTAATGTTACACATCCATTTTCTAACAAGTAGTAAGTCTTGCATTAAGGCGTTCAAAACAGCGTTTTGCTGGCGCTGTAAGCGCTCTAAACAGTGTTTCTGAGCATAACTTGGAGCAAAAGTGCAACTTTTGAAGAATGAACTGAAAACTCATATTTTGTTCTAAAACAGTGTTTGGATGTGATAACAAGCTGTTTTATCATGTTTGTAATGTTACACATGCATTTCCAAACAAGTAGTAAGTCTTGTATTAAGGCGTTCAAAACAGCGTTTGCTGGCGCTGTAAGCGCTCTAAACAGTGTTTCTGAGCATAACTTGTGGCAAAAGTGCAACTTTTGAGGAATGAAAAGAAAACTCATATTTTGAATGAAAACAGTGTTTGGATGTGATAACAAGCTGTTTTATCATGTTTGTAATGTTACACATCCATTTTCTAACAAGTAGTAAGTCTTGCATTAAGGCGTTCAAAACAGCGTTTGCTGGCGCTGTAAGCGCTCTAAACAGTGTTTCTGAGCATAACTTGGAGCAAAAGTGCAACTTTTGAAGAATGAACTGAAAACTCATATTTTGTTCTAAAACAGTGTTTGGATGTGATAACAAGCTGTTTTATCATGTTTGTAAGGTTACACATGCATTTCCTAACAAGTAGGTAAGGCTTGCATTAAGGCGTTCAAAACAGCGTTTGCTGGCGTTGTAAGAGCTCTAAACAGTGTTTCTGAGCATAACTTGGAGCAAAAGTGCAACTTTTGAAGAATGAACTGAAAACTCATATTTTGTTCTAAAACAGTGTTTGGATGTGATAACAAGCTGTTTTATCATGTTTGTAAGGTTACACATGCATTTCCTAACAAGTAGGTAAGGCTTGCATTAAGGCGTTCAAAACAGCGTTTGCTGGCGCTGTAAGCGCTCTAAACAGTGTTTCTGAGCATAACTTGTGGCAAAAGTGCAACTTTTGAAGAATGAAAAGAAAACTCATATTTTGAATGAAAACAGTGTTTGGATGTGATAACAAGCTGTTTTATCATGTTTGTAATGTTACACATCCATTTTCTAACAAGTAGTAAGTCTTGCATTAAGGCGTTCAAAACAGCGTTTGCTGGCGCTGTAAGCGCTCTAAACAGTGTTTCTGAGCATAACTTGGAGCAAAAGTGCAACTTTTGAAGAATGAACTGAAAACTCATATTTTGTTCTAAAACAGTGTTTGGATGTGATAACAAGCTGTTTTATCATGTTTGTAAGGTTACACATGCATTTCCTAACAAGTAGGTAAGGCTTGCATTAAGGCGTTCAAAACAGCGTTTGCTGGCGTTGTAAGAGCTCTAAACAGTGTTTCTGAGCATAACTTGGAGCAAAAGTGCAACTTTTGAAGAATGAACTGAAAACTCATATTTTGTTCTAAAACAGTGTTTGGATGTGATAACAAGCTGTTTTATCATGTTTGTAAGGTTACACATGCATTTCCTAACAAGTAGGTAAGGCTTGCATTAAGGCGTTCAAAACAGCGTTTGCTGGCGTTGTAAGAGCTCTAAACAGTGTTTCTGAGCATAACTTGCAGCAAAAGTGCAACTTTTGAAGAATGAACTGAAAACTCATATTTTGTTCTAAAACAGTGTTTGGATGTGATAACAAGCTGTTTTATCATGTTTGTAAGGTTACACATGCATTTCCTAACAAGTAGGTAAGGCTTGCATTAAGGCGTTCAAAACAGCGTTTGCTGGCGCTGTAAGCGCTCTAAACAGTGTTTCTGAGCATAACTTGTGGCAAAAGTGCAAGTTTTTGAAGAATGAAAAGAAAACTCATATTTTGAATGAAAACAGTGTTTGGATGTGATAACAAGCTGTTTTATCATGTTTGTAATGTTACACATCCATTTTCTAACAAGTAGTAAGTCTTGCATTAAGGCGTTCAAAACAGCGTTTGCTGGCGCTGTAAGCGCTCTAAACAGTGTTTCTGAGCATAACTTGGAGCAAAAGTGCAACTTTTGAAGAATGAACTGAAAACTCATATTTTGTTCTAAAACAGTGTTTGGATGTGATAACAAGCTGTTTTATCATGTTTGTAATGTTACACATGCATTTCCTAACAAGTAGGTAAGGCTTGCATTAAGGCGTTCAAAACAGCGTTTGCTGGCGTTGTAAGAGCTCTAAACAGTGTTTCTGAGCATAACTTGGAGCAAAAGTGCAACTTTTGAAGAATGAACTGAAAACTCATATTTTGTTCTAAAACAGTGTTTGGATGTGATAACAAGCTGTTTTATCATGTTTGTAAGGTTACACATGCATTTCCTAACAAGTAGGTAAGGCTTGCATTAAGGCGTTCAAAACAGCGTTTGCTGGCGCTGTAAGCGCTCTAAACAGTGTTTCTGAGCATAACTTGTGGCAAAAGTGCAACTTTTGAAGAATGAAAAGAAAACTCATATTTTGAATGAAAACAGTGTTTGGATGTGATAACAAGCTGTTTTATCATGTTTGTAATGTTACACATCCATTTTCTAACAAGTAGTAAGTCTTGCATTAAGGCGTTCAAAACAGCGTTTGCTGGCGCTGTAAGCGCTCTAAACAGTGTTTCTGAGCATAACTTGGAGCAAAAGTGCAACTTTTGAAGAATGAACTGAAAACTCATATTTTGTTCTAAAACAGTGTTTGGATGTGATAACAAGCTGTTTTATCATGTTTGTAAGGTTACACATGCATTTCCTAACAAGTAGGTAAGGCTTGCATTAAGGCGTTCAAAACAGCGTTTGCTGGCGTTGTAAGAGCTCTAAACAGTGTTTCTGAGCATAACTTGGAGCAAAAGTGCAACTTTTGAAGAATGAACTGAAAACTCATATTTTGTTCTAAAACAGTGTTTGGATGTGATAACAAGCTGTTTTATCATGTTTGTAAGGTTACACATGCATTTCCTAACAAGTAGGTAAGGCTTGCATTAAGGCGTTCAAAACAGCGTTTGCTGGCGTTGTAAGAGCTCTAAACAGTGTTTCTGAGCATAACTTGCAGCAAAAGTGCAACTTTTGAAGAATGAACTGAAAACTCATATTTTGTTCTAAAACAGTGTTTGGATGTGATAACAAGCTGTTTTATCATGTTTGTAAGGTTACACATGCATTTCCTAACAAGTAGGTAAGGCTTGCATTAAGGCGTTCAAAACAGCGTTTGCTGGCGCTGTAAGCGCTCTAAACAGTGTTTCTGAGCATAACTTGTGGCAAAAGTGCAACTTTTGAAGAATGAAAAGAAAACTCATATTTTGAATGAAAACAGTGTTTGGATGTGATAACAAGCTGTTTTATCATGTTTGTAATGTTACACATCCATTTTCTAACAAGTAGTAAGTCTTGCATTAAGGCGTTCAAAAACAGCGTTTGCTGGCGCTGTAAGCGCTCTAAACAGTGTTTCTGAGCATAACTTGGAGCAAAAGTGCAACTTTTGAAGAATGAACTGAAAACTCATATTTTGTTCTAAAACAGTGTTTGGATGTGATAACAAGCTGTTTTATCATGTTTGTAATGTTACACATGCATTTCCTAACAAGTAGGTAAGGCTTGCATTAAGGCGTTCAAAACAGCGTTTGCTGGCGTTGTAAGAGCTCTAAACAGTGTTTCTGAGCATAACTTGGAGCAAAAGTGCAACTTTTGAAGAATGAACTGAAAACTCATATTTTGTTCTAAAACAGTGTTTGGATGTGATAACAAGCTGTTTTATCATGTTTGTAAGGTTACACATGCATTTCCTAACAAGTAGGTAAGGCTTGCATTAAGGCGTTCAAAACAGCGTTTGCTGGCGCTGTAAGCGCTCTAAACAGTGTTTCTGAGCATAACTTGTGGCAAAAGTGCAACTTTTGAAGAATGAAAAGAAAACTCATATTTTGAATGAAAACAGTGTTTGGATGTGATAACAAGCTGTTTTATCATGTTTGTAATGTTACACATCCATTTTCTAACAAGTAGTAAGTCTTGCATTAAGGCGTTCAAAACAGCGTTTGCTGGCGCTGTAAGCGCTCTAAACAGTGTTTCTGAGCATAACTTGGAGCAAAAGTGCAACTTTTGAAGAATGAACTGAAAACTCATATTTTGTTCTAAAACAGTGTTTGGATGTAGATAACAAGCTGTTTTATCATGTTTTGTAAGGTTACACATGCATTTCCTAACAAGTAGGTAAGGCTTGCATTAAGGCGTTCAAAACAGCGTTTGCTGGCGTTGTAAGAGCTCTAAACAGTGTTTCTGAGCATAACTTGGAGCAAAAGTGCAACTTTTGAAGAATGAACTGAAAACTCATATTTTGTTCTAAAACAGTGTTTGGATGTGATAACAAGCTGTTTTATCATGTTTGTAAGGTTACACATGCATTTCCTAACAAGTAGGTAAGGCTTGCATTAAGGCGTTCAAAACAGCGTTTGCTGGCGTTGTAAGAGCTCTAAACAGTGTTTCTGAGCATAACTTGCAGCAAAAGTGCAACTTTTGAAGAATGAACTGAAAACTCATATTTTGTTCTAAAACAGTGTTTGGATGTGATAACAAGCTGTTTTATCATGTTTGTAAGGTTACACATGCATTTCCTAACAAGTAGGTAAGGCTTGCATTAAGGCGTTCAAAACAGCGTTTGCTGGCGCTGTAAGCGCTCTAAACAGTGTTTCTGAGCATAACTTGTGGCAAAAGTGCAACTTTTGAGGAATGAAAAGAAAACTCATATTTTGAATGAAAACAGTGTTTGGATGTGATAACAAGCTGTTTTATCATGTTTGTAATGTTACACATCCATTTTCTAACAAGTAGTAAGTCTTGCATTAAGGCGTTCAAAACAGCGTTTGCTGGCGCTGTAAGCGCTCTAAACAGTGTTTCTGAGCATAACATGGAGCAAAAGTGCAACTTTTGAAGAATGAACTGAAAACTCATATTTTGTTCTAAAACAGTGTTTGGATGTGATAACAAGCTGTTTTAACATGTTTGTAAGGTTACACATGCATTTCCTAACAAGTAGGTAAGGCTTGCATTAAGGCGTTCAAAACAGCGTTTGCTGGCGTTGTAAGAGCTCTAAACAGTGTTTCTGAGCATAACTTGTGGCAAAAGTGCAACTTTTGAAGAATGAAAAGAAAACTCATATTTTGAATGAAAACAGTGTTTGGATGTGATAACAAGCTGTTTTATCATGTTTGTAATGTTACACATCCATTTTCTAACAAGTAGTAAGTCTTGCATTAAGGCGTTCAAAACAGCGTTTGCTGGCGCTGTAAGCGCTCTAAACAGTGTTTCTGAGCATAACTTGGAGCAAAAGTGCAACTTTTGAAGAATGAACTGAAAACTCATATTTTGTTCTAAAACAGTGTTTGGATGTGATAACAAGCTGTTTTATCATGTTTGTAATGTTACACATGCATTTCCAAACAAGTAGTAAGTCTTGTATTAAGGCGTTCAAAACAGCGTTTGCTGGCGCTGTAAGCGCTCTAAACAGTGTTTCTGAGCATAACTTGTGGCAAAAGTGCAACTTTTGAGGAATGAAAAGAAAACTCATATTTTGAATGAAAACAGTGTTTGGATGTGATAACAAGCTGTTTTATCATGTTTGTAATGTTACACATCCATTTCTAACAAGTAGTAAGTCTTGCATTAAGGCGTTCAAAACAGCGTTTGCTGGCGCTGTAAGCGCTCTAAACAGTGTTTCTGAGCATAACTTGGAGCAAAAGTGCAACTTTTGAAGAATGAACTGAAAACTCATATTTTGTTCTAAAACAGTGTTTGGATGTGATAACAAGCTGTTTTATCATGTTTGTAAGGTTACACATGCATTTCCTAACAAGTAGGTAAGGCTTGCATTAAGGCGTTCAAAACAGCGTTTGCTGGCGTTGTAAGAGCTCTAAACAGTGTTTCTGAGCATAACTTGGAGCAAAAGTGCAACTTTTGAAGAATGAACTGAAAACTCATATTTTGTTCTAAAACAGTGTTTGGATGTGATAACAAGCTGTTTTATCATGTTTGTAAGGTTACACATGCATTTCCTAACAAGTAGGTAAGGCTTGCATTAAGGCGTTCAAAACAGCGTTTGCTGGCGCTGTAAGCGCTCTAAACAGTGTTTCTGAGCATAACTTGGAGCAAAAGTGCAACTTTTGAAGAATGAACTGAAAACTCATATTTTGTTCTAAAACAGTGTTTGGATGTGATAACAAGCTGTTTTATCATGTTTGTAATGTTACACATGCATTTCCAAACAAGTAGTAAGTCTTGTATTAAGGCGTTCAAAACAGCGTTTGCTGGCGCTGTAAGCGCTCTAAACAGTGTTTCTGAGCATAACTTGTGGCAAAAGTGCAACTTTTGAGGAATGAAAAGAAAACTCATATTTTGAATGAAAACAGTGTTTGGATGTGATAACAAGCTGTTTTATCATGTTTGTAATGTTACACATCCATTTTCTAACAAGTAGTAAGTCTTGCATTAAGGCGTTCAAAACAGCGTTTGCTGGCGCTGTAAGCGCTCTAAACAGTGTTTCTGAGCATAACTTGGGAGCAAAAGTGCAACTTTTGAAGAATGAACTGAAAACTCATATTTTGTTCTAAAACAGGTGTTTGGATGTGATAACAAGCTGTTTTAACATGTTTGTAAGGTTACACATGCATTTCCTAACAAGTAGGTAAGGCTTGCATTAAGGCGTTCAAAACAGCGTTTGCTGGCGTTGTAAGAGCTCTAAACAGTGTTTCTGAGCATAACTTGTGGCAAAAGTGCAACTTTTGAAGAATGAAAAGAAAACTCATATTTTGAATGAAAACAGTGTTTGGATGTGATAACAAGCTGTTTTATCATGTTTGTAATGTTACACATCCATTTTCTAACAAGTAGTAAGTCTTGCATTAAGGCGTTCAAAACAGCGTTTGCTGGCGCTGTAAGCGCTCTAAACAGTGTTTCTGAGCATAACTTGGAGCAAAAGTGCAACTTTTGAAGAATGAACTGAAAACTCATATTTTGTTCTAAAACAGTGTTTGGATGTGATAACAAGCTGTTTTATCATGTTTGTAATGGTTACACATGCATTTCCTAACAAGTAGGTAAGGCTTGTATTAAGGCGTTCAAAACAGCGTTTGCTGGCGCTGTAAGAGCTCTAAACAGTGTTTCTGAGCATAACTTGTGAGCAAAAGTGCAACTTTTGAAGAATGAACTGAAAACTCATATTTTGTCTGAAAACAGTGTTTGGATGTGATAACAAGCTGTTTTATCATGTTTGTAAGGTTACACATGCATTTTCCTAACAAGTAGTAAGGCTTGCATTAAGGCGTTCAAAACAGCGTTTGCTGGCGTTGTAAGAGCTCTAAACAGTGTTTTCTGAGCATAACTTGGAGCAAAAGTGCAACTTTTGAAGAATGAAACAGAAAACTCATATTTTGTTCTAAAACAGTGTTTGGATGTGATAACAAGCTGTTTTTAATCATGTTTGTAA
>NW_027507550.1:0-33361 GCF_052324685.1 Brachyhypopomus gauderio
GTATTAAGGCGTTCAAAACAGCGTTTGCTGGCGCTGTAAGAGCTCTAAACAGTGTTTCTGAGCATAACTTGGGCAAAAGTGCAACTTTTGAAGAATGAACTGAAAACTCATATTTTGTTCCAAAACAGTGTTTGGATGTGATAACAAGCTGTTTTATCATGTTTGTAATGTTACACATCCATTTCCTAACAAGTAGTAAGGCTTGCATTAAGGCGTTCAAAACAGCGTTTGCTGGAGCTGTAAGCGCTCTAAACAGTGTTTCTGAGCATAACTTGGAGCAAAAGTGCAACTTTTGAAGAATGAACTGAAAACTCATATTTTGTTCCTAAAACAGTGTTTGGATAAGCTGTTTTATCATGTTTGTAATGTTACACATGCATTTCCTAACAAGTAGTAAGGCTTGCATTAAGGCGTTCAAAACAGCGTTTGGCTGGCGTTGTAAGAGCTCTAAACAGTGTTTCTGAGCATAACTTGTGGCAAAAGTGCAACTTTTGAAGAATGAAAAGAAAACTCATATTTTGAATGAAAACAGTGTTTGGATGTGATAACAAGCTGTTTTATCATGTTTGTAATGTTACACATCCATTTCCATACAAGTAGTAAGTCTTGTATTAAGGCGTTCAAAACAGCGGTTTGCCGGCGCTGTAAGCGCTCTAAACAGTGTTTCTGAGCATAACTTGTGGCAAAAGTGCAACTTTTGAAGAATGAACTGAAAACTCATATTTTGTTCCAAAACAGTGTTTGGATGTGATAACAAGCTGTTTTATCATGTTTAGTAATGTTACACATGCATTTCCTAACAAGTAGTAAGGCTTGCATTAAGGCGTTCAAAACAGCGTTTTCTGGCGTTGTAAGAGCTCTAAACAGTGTTTCTGAGCATAACTTGGGGCAAAAGTTGCAACTTTTGAAGAATGAACTGAAAACTCATATTTTGTTCCAAAACAGTGTTTGGATGTGATAACAAGCTGTTTTATCATGTTTGTAATGTTACACATGCATTTCCTAACAAGTAGTAAGGCTTGCATTAAGGCGTTCAAAACAGCGTTTTCTGGCGTTGTAAGAGCTCTAAACAGTTTTTCTGAGCATAACTTGGGGCAAAAGTGCAACTTTTCAAGAATGAAAAGAAAACTCATATTTTGAATGAAAACAGTGTTTGGATGTGATAACAAGCTGTTTTATCATGTTTGTAATGTTACACATCCATTTCCATACAAGTAGTAAGTCTTGTATTAAGGCGTTCAAAACAGCGTTTGCTGGCGCTGTAAGCGCTCTAAACAGTGTTTCTGAGCATAACTTGTGGCAAAAGTGCAACTTTTGAAGAATGAACTGAAAACTCATATTTTGTTCCAAAACAGTGTTTTGGATGTGATAACAAGCTGTTTATCATGTTTGTAATGTTACACATCCATTTCCATACAAGTAGTAAGTCTTGTATTAAGGCGTTCAAAACAGCGTTTGCTGGCGCTGTAAGCGCTCTAAACAGTGTTTCTGAGCATAACTTGGAGCAAAAGTGCAACTTTTGAAGAATGAACTGAAAACTCATATTTTGTTCCAAAACAGTGTTTGGATGTGATAACAAGCTGTTTTATCATGTTTGTAATGTTACACATGCATTTCCTAACAAGTAGTAAGGCTTGCATTAAGGCGTTCAAAACAGCGTTTTCTGGCGTTGTAAGAGCTCTAAACAGTGTTTCTGAGCATAACTTGGGGCAAAAGTGCAACTTTTCAAGAATGAAAAGAAAACTCATATTTTGAATGAAAACAGTGTTTGGATGTGATAACAAGCTGTTTTATCATGTTTGTAATGTTACACATCCATTTCCATACAAGTAGTAAGTCTTGTATTAAGGCGTTCAAAACAGCGTTTGCTGGCGCTGTAAGCGCTCTAAACAGTGTTTCTGAGCATAACTTGTGGCAAAAGTGCAACTTTTGAAGAATGAACTGAAAACTCATATTTTGTTCCAAAACAGTGTTTGGATGTGATAACAAGCTGTTTTATCATGTTTGTAATGTTACACATCCATTTCCATACAAGTAGTAAGTCTTGTATTAAGGCGTTCAAAACAGCGTTTGCTGGCGCTGTAAGCGCTCTAAACAGTGTTTCTGAGCATAACTTGGAGCAAAAGTGCAACTTTTGAAGAATGAACTGAAAACTCATATTTTGTTCCAAAACAGTGTTTGGATGTGATAACAAGCTGTTTTATCATGTTTGTAATGTTACACATGCATTTCCTAACAAGTAGTAAGGCTTGCAATTAAGGCGTTCAAAACAGCGTTTTCTGGCGTTGTAAGAGCTCTAAACAGTGTTTCTGAGCATAACTTGGGGCAAAAGTGCAACTTTTCAAGAATGAAAAGAAAACTCATATTTTGAATGAAAACAGTGTTTGGATGTGATAACAAGCTGTTTTATCATGTTTGTAATGTTACACCATCCATTTCCATACAAGTAGTAAGTCTTGTATTAAGGCGTTCAAAACAGCGTTTGCTGGCGCTGTAAGCGCTCTAAACAGTGTTTCTGAGCATAACTTGTGGCAAAAGTGCAACTTTTGAAGAATGAACTGAAAACTCATATTTTGTTCCAAAACAGTGTTTGGATGTGATAACAAGCTGTTTTATCATGTTTGTAATGTTACACATCCATTTCCATACAAGTAGTAAGTCTTGTATTAAGGCGTTCAAAACAGCGTTTGCTGGCGCTGTAAGCGCTCTAAACAGTGTTTCTGAGCATAACTTGGAGCAAAAGTGCAACTTTTGAAGAATGAACTGAAAACTCATATTTTGTTCCAAAACAGTGTTTGGATGTGATAACAAGCTGTTTTATCATGTTTGTAATGTTACACATGCATTTCCTAACAAGTAGTAAGGCTTGCATTAAGGCGTTCAAAACAGCGTTTTCTGGCGTTGTAAGAGCTCTAAACAGTGTTTCTGAGCATAACTTGGGGCAAAAGTGCAACTTTTCAAGAATGAAAAGAAAACTCATATTTTGAATGAAAACAGTGTTTGGATGTGATAACAAGCTGTTTTATCATGTTTGTAATGTTACACATCCATTTCCATACAAGTAGTAAGTCTTGTATTAAGGCGTTCAAAACAGCGTTTGCTGGAGCTGTAAGCGCTCTAAACAGTGTTTCTGAGCATAACATGGAGCAAAAAGTGCAACTTTTTGAAGAATGAACTGAAAACTCATATTTTGTTCCAAAACAGTGTTTGGATGTGATAACAAGCTGTTTTATCATGTTTGTAATGTTACACATCCATTTCATACAAGTAGTAAGTCTTGTATTAAGGCGTTCAAAACAGCGTTTGCCGGCGCTGTAAGCGCTCTAAACAGTGTTTCTGAGCATAACTTGGAGCAAAAGTGCAACTTTTGAAGAATGAACTGAAAACTCATATTTTGTTCCAAACAGTGTTTGGATGTGATAACAAGCTGTTTTATCATGTTTGTAATGTTACACATGCATTTCCTAACAAGTAGTAAGGCTTGCATTAAGGCGTTCAAAACAGCGTTTTCTGGCGTTGTAAGAGCTCTAAACAGTGTTTCTGAGCATAACTTGGGGCAAAAGTGCAACTTTTCAAGAATGAAAAGAAAACTCATATTTTGAATGAAAACAGTGTTTGGATGTGATAACAAGCTGTTTTATCATGTTTGTAATGTTACACATCCATTTCCATACAAGTAGTAAGTCTTGTATTAAGGCGTTTCAAAACAGCGTTTGCTGGAGCTGTAAGCGCTCTAAACAGTGTTTCTGAGCATAACTTGGAGCAAAAGTGCAACTTTTGAAGAATGAACTGAAAACTCATATTTTGTTCCAAAACAGTGTTTGGATGTGATAACAAGCTGTTTTATCATGTTTGTAATGTTACACATCCATTTCCATACAAGTAGTAAGTCTTGTATTAAGGCGTTCAAAACAGCGTTTGCCGGCGCTGTAAGCGCTCTAAACAGTGTTTCTGAGCATAACTTGTGGCAAAAGTGCAACTTTTGAAGAATGAACTGAAAACTCATATTTTGTTCCAAAACAGTGTTTGGATGTGATAACAAGCTGTTTTATCATGTTTGTAATGTTACACATGCATTTCCTAACAAGTAGTAAGGCTTGCATTAAGGCGTTCAAAACAGCGTTTTCTGGCGTTGTAAGAGCTCTAAACAGTGTTTCTGAGCATAACTTGGGGCAAAAGTGCAACTTTTCAAGAATGAAAAGAAAACTCATATTTTGAATGAAAACAGTGTTTGGATGTGATAACAAGCTGTTTTATCATGTTTGTAATGTTACACATCCATTTCCATACAAGTAGTAAGTCTTGTATTAAGGCGTTCAAAACAGCGTTTGCTGGAGCTGTAAGCGCTCTAAACAGTGTTTCTGAGCATAACTTGGAGCAAAAGTGCAACTTTTGAAGAATGAACTGAAAACTCATATTTTGTTCCAAAACAGTGTTTGGATGTGATAACAAGCTGTTTTATCATGTTTGTAATGTTACACATGCATTTCCTAACAAGTAGTAAGGCTTGCATTAAGGCGTTCAAAACAGCGTTTGCTGGCGTTGTAAGAGCTCTAAACAGTGTTTCTGAGCATAACTTGTGGCAAAAGTGCAACTTTTGAAGAATGAAAAGAAAACTCATATTTTGAATGAAAACAGTGTTTGGATGTGATAACAAGCTGTTTTATCATGTTTGTAATGTTACACATGCATTTCCTAACAAGTAGTAAGGCTTGCATTAAGGCGTTCAAAACAGCGTTTTCTGGCGTTGTAAGAGCTCTAAACAGTGTTTCTGAGCATAACTTGGGGCAAAAGTGCAACTTTTCAAGAATGAAAAGAAAACTCATATTTTGAATGAAAACAGTGTTTGGATGTGATAACAAGCTGTTTTATCATGTTTGTAATGTTACACATCCATTTCCATACAAGTAGTAAGTCTTGTATTAAGGCGTTCAAAACAGCGTTTGCTGGAGCTGTAAGCGCTCTAAACAGTGTTTCTGAGCATAACTTGGAGCAAAAGTGCAACTTTTGAAGAATGAACTGAAAACTCATATTTTGTTCCAAAACAGTGTTTGGATGTGATAACAAGCTGTTTTATCATGTTTGTAATGTTACACATCCATTTCCATACAAGTAGTAAGTCTTGTATTAAGGCGTTCAAAACAGCGTTTGCCGGCGCTGTAAGCGCTCTAAACAGTGTTTCTGAGCATAACTTGTGGCAAAAGTGCAACTTTTGAAGAATGAACTGAAAACTCATATTTTGTTCCAAAACAGTGTTTGGATGTGATAACAAGCTGTTTTATCATGTTTGTAATGTTACACATGCATTTCCTAACAAGTAGTAAGGCTTGCATTAAGGCGTTCAAAACAGCGTTTTCTGGCGTTGTAAGAGCTCTAAACAGTGTTTCTGAGCATAACTTGGGGCAAAAGTGCAACTTTTCAAGAATGAAAAGAAAACTCATATTTTGAATGAAAACAGTGTTTGGATGTGATAACAAGCTGTTTTATCATGTTTGTAATGTTACACATCCATTTCCATACAAGTAGTAAGTCTTGTATTAAGGCGTTCAAAACAGCGTTTGCTGGAGCTGTAAGCGCTCTAAACAGTGTTTCTGAGCATAACTTGGAGCAAAAGTGCAACTTTTGAAGAATGAACTGAAAACTCATATTTTGTTCCAAAACAGTGTTTGGATGTGATAACAAGCTGTTTTATCATGTTTGTAATGTTACACATGCATTTCCTAACAAGTAGTAAGGCTTGCATTAAGGCGTTCAAAACAGCGTTTGCTGGCGTTGTAAGAGCTCTAAACAGTGTTTCTGAGCATAACTTGTGGCAAAAGTGCAACTTTTGAAGAATGAAAAGAAAACTCATATTTTGAATGAAAACAGTGTTTGGATGTGATAACAAGCTGTTTTATCATGTTTGTAATGTTACACATCCATTTCCATACAAGTAGTAAGTCTTGTATTAAGGCGTTCAAAACAGCGTTTGCTGGAGCTGTAAGCGCTCTAAACAGTGTTTCTGAGCATAACTTGGAGCAAAAGTGCAACTTTTGAAGAATGAACTGAAAACTCATATTTTGTTCCAAAACAGTGTTTGGATGTGATAACAAGCTGTTTTATCATGTTTGTAATGTTACACATCCATTTCCATACAAGTAGTAAGTCTTGTATTAAGGCGTTCAAAACAGCGTTTGCTGGAGCTGTAAGCGCTCTAAACAGTGTTTCTGAGCATAACTTGGAGCAAAAGTGCAACTTTTGAAGAATGAACTGAAAACTCATATTTTGTTCCAAAACAGTGTTTGGATGTGATAACAAGCTGTTTTATCATGTTTGTAATGTTACACATGCATTTCCTAACAAGTAGTAAGGCTTGCATTAAGGCGTTCAAAACAGCTTTTGCTGGCGTTGTAAGAGCTCTAAACAGTGTTTCTGAGCATAACTTGTGGCAAAAGTGCAACTTTTGAAGAATGAAAAGAAAACTCATATTTTGAATGAAAACAGTGTTTGGATGTGATAACAAGCTGTTTTATCATGTTTGTAATGTTACACATCCATTTCCATACAAGTAGTAAGTCTTGTATTAAGGCGTTCAAAACAGCGTTTGCCGGCGCTGTAAGCGCTCTAAACAGTGTTTCTGAGCATAACTTGTGGCAAAAGTGCAACTTTTGAAGAATGAACTGAAAACTCATATTTTGTTCCAAAACAGTGTTTGGATGTGATAACAAGCTGTTTTATCATGTTTGTAATGTTACACATGCATTTCCTAACAAGTAGTAAGGCTTGCATTAAGGCGTTCAAAACAGCGTTTTCTGGCGTTGTAAGAGCTCTAAACAGTGTTTCTGAGCATAACTTGGGGCAAAAGTGCAACTTTTCAAGAATGAAAAGAAAACTCATATTTTGAATGAAAACAGTGTTTGGATGTGATAACAAGCTGTTTTATCATGTTTGTAATGTTACACATCCATTTCCATACAAGTAGTAAGTCTTGTATTAAGGCGTTCAAAACAGCGTTTGCTGGAGCTGTAAGCGCTCTAAACAGTGTTTCTGAGCATAACTTGGAGCAAAAGTGCAACTTTTGAAGAATGAACTGAAAACTCATATTTTGTTCCAAAACAGTGTTTGGATGTGATAACAAGCTGTTTTATCATGTTTGTAATGTTACACATGCATTTCCTAACAAGTAGTAAGGCTTGCATTAAGGCGTTCAAAACAGCGTTTGCTGGCGTTGTAAGAGCTCTAAACAGTGTTTCTGAGCATAACTTGTGGCAAAAGTGCAACTTTTGAAGAATGAACTGAAAACTCATATTTTGTTCCAAAACAGTGTTTGGATGTGATAACAAGCTGTTTTATCATGTTTGTAATGTTACACATGCATTTCCTAACAAGTAGTAAGGCTTGCATTAAGGCGTTCAAAACAGCGTTTTCTGGCGTTGTAAGAGCTCTAAACAGTGTTTCTGAGCATAACTTGGGGCAAAAGTGCAACTTTTCAAGAATGAAAAGAAAACTCATATTTTGAATGAAAACAGTGTTTGGATGTGATAACAAGCTGTTTTATCATGTTTGTAATGTTACACATCCATTTCCATACAAGTAGTAAGTCTTGTATTAAGGCGTTCAAAACAGCGTTTGCTGGCGCTGTAAGCGCTCTAAACAGTGTTTCTGAGCATAACTTGTGGCAAAAGTGCAACTTTTGAAGAATGAACTGAAAACTCATATTTTGTTCCAAAACAGTGTTTGGATGTGATAACAAGCTGTTTTATCATGTTTGTAATGTTACACATCCATTTCCATACAAGTAGTAAGTCTTGTATTAAGGCGTTCAAAACAGCGTTTGCTGGCGCTGTAAGCGCTCTAAACAGTGTTTCTGAGCATAACTTGGAGCAAAAGTGCAACTTTTGAAGAATGAACTGAAAACTCATATTTTGTTCCAAAACAGTGTTTGGATGTGATAACAAGCTGTTTTATCATGTTTGTAATGTTACACATGCATTTCCTAACAAGTAGTAAGGCTTGCATTAAGGCGTTCAAAACAGCGTTTTCTGGCGTTGTAAGAGCTCTAAACAGTGTTTCTGAGCATAACTTGGGGCAAAAGTGCAACTTTTCAAGAATGAAAAGAAAACTCATATTTTGAATGAAAACAGTGTTTGGATGTGATAACAAGCTGTTTTATCATGTTTGTAATGTTACACATCCATTTCCATACAAGTAGTAAGTCTTGTATTAAGGCGTTCAAAACAGCGTTTGCTGGAGCTGTAAGCGCTCTAAACAGTGTTTCTGAGCATAACTTGGAGCAAAAGTGCAACTTTTGAAGAATGAACTGAAAACTCATATTTTGTTCCAAAACAGTGTTTGGATGTGATAACAAGCTGTTTTATCATGTTTGTAATGTTACACATCCATTTCCATACAAGTAGTAAGTCTTGTATTAAGGCGTTCAAAACAGCGTTTGCCGGCGCTGTAAGCGCTCTAAACAGTGTTTCTGAGCATAACTTGTGGCAAAAGTGCAACTTTTGAAGAATGAACTGAAAACTCATATTTTGTTCCAAAACAGTGTTTGGATGTGATAACAAGCTGTTTTATCATGTTTGTAATGTTACACATGCATTTCCTAACAAGTAGTAAGGCTTGCATTAAGGCGTTCAAAACAGCGTTTTCTGGCGTTGTAAGAGCTCTAAACAGTGTTTCTGAGCATAACTTGGGGCAAAAGTGCAACTTTTCAAGAATGAAAAGAAAACTCATATTTTGAATGAAAACAGTGTTTGGATGTGATAACAAGCTGTTTTATCATGTTTGTAATGTTACACATCCATTTCCATACAAGTAGTAAGTCTTGTATTAAGGCGTTCAAAACAGCGTTTGCTGGAGCTGTAAGCGCTCTAAACAGTGTTTCTGAGCATAACTTGGAGCAAAAGTGCAACTTTTGAAGAATGAACTGAAAACTCATATTTTTTTCCAAAACAGTGTTTGGATGTGATAACAAGCTGTTTTATCATGTTTGTAATGTTACACATGCATTTCCTAACAAGTAGTAAGGCTTGCATTAAGGCGTTCAAAACAGCGTTTGCTGGCGTTGTAAGAGCTCTAAACAGTGTTTCTGAGCATAACTTGTGGCAAAAGTGCAACTTTTGAAGAATGAACTGAAAACTCATATTTTGTTCCAAAACAGTGTTTGGATGTGATAACAAGCTGTTTTATCATGTTTGTAATGTTACACATGCATTTCCTAACAAGTAGTAAGGCTTGCATTAAGGCGTTCAAAACAGCGTTTTCTGGCGTTGTAAGAGCTCTAAACAGTGTTTCTGAGCATAACTTGGGGCAAAAGTGCAACTTTTCAAGAATGAAAAGAAAACTCATATTTTGAATGAAAACAGTGTTTGGATGTGATAACAAGCTGTTTTATCATGTTTGTAATGTTACACATCCATTTCCATACAAGTAGTAAGTCTTGTATTAAGGCGTTCAAAACAGCGTTTGCTGGCGCTGTAAGCGCTCTAAACAGTGTTTCTGAGCATAACTTGTGGCAAAAGTGCAACTTTTGAAGAATGAACTGAAAACTCATATTTTGTTCCAAAACAGTGTTTGGATGTGATAACAAGCTGTTTTATCATGTTTGTAATGTTACACATCCATTTCCATACAAGTAGTAAGTCTTGTATTAAGGCGTTCAAAACAGCGTTTGCTGGCGCTGTAAGCGCTCTAAACAGTGTTTCTGAGCATAACTTGGAGCAAAAGTGCAACTTTTGAAGAATGAACTGAAAACTCATATTTTGTTCCAAAACAGTGTTTGGATGTGATAACAAGCTGTTTTATCATGTTTGTAATGTTACACATCCATTTCCATACAAGTAGTAAGTCTTGTATTAAGGCGTTCAAAACAGCGTTTGCCGGCGCTGTAAGCGCTCTAAACAGTGTTTCTGAGCATAACTTGTGGCAAAAGTGCAACTTTTGAAGAATGAACTGAAAACTCATATTTTGTTCCAAAACAGTGTTTGGATGTGATAACAAGCTGTTTTATCATGTTTGTAATGTTACACATGCATTTCCTAACAAGTAGTAAGGCTTGCATTAAGGCGTTCAAAACAGCGTTTTCTGGCGTTGTAAGAGCTCTAAACAGTGTTTCTGAGCATAACTTGGGGCAAAAGTGCAACTTTTCAAGAATGAAAAGAAAACTCATATTTTGAATGAAAACAGTGTTTGGATGTGATAACAAGCTGTTTTATCATGTTTGTAATGTTACACATCCATTTCCATACAAGTAGTAAGTCTTGTATTAAGGCGTTCAAAACAGCGTTTGCTGGAGCTGTAAGCGCTCTAAACAGTGTTTCTGAGCATAACTTGGAGCAAAAGTGCAACTTTTGAAGAATGAACTGAAAACTCATATTTTGTTCCAAAACAGTGTTTGGATGTGATAACAAGCTGTTTTATCATGTTTGTAATGTTACACATGCATTTCCTAACAAGTAGTAAGGCTTGCATTAAGGCGTTCAAAACAGCGTTTTCTGGCGTTGTAAGAGCTCTAAACAGTGTTTCTGAGCATAACTTGGGGCAAAAGTGCAACTTTTCAAGAATGAAAAGAAAACTCATATTTTGAATGAAAACAGTGTTTGGATGTGATAACAAGCTGTTTTATCATGTTTGTAATGTTACACATCCATTTCCATACAAGTAGTAAGTCTTGTATTAAGGCGTTCAAAACAGCGTTTGCTGGAGCTGTAAGCGCTCTAAACAGTGTTTCTGAGCATAACTTGGAGCAAAAGTGCAACTTTTGAAGAATGAACTGAAAACTCATATTTTGTTCCAAAACAGTGTTTGGATGTGATAACAAGCTGTTTTATCATGTTTGTAATGTTACACATCCATTTCCATACAAGTAGTAAGTCTTGTATTAAGGCGTTCAAAACAGCGTTTGCCGGCGCTGTAAGCGCTCTAAACAGTGTTTCTGAGCATAACTTGTGGCAAAAGTGCAACTTTTGAAGAATGAACTGAAAACTCATATTTTGTTCCAAAACAGTGTTTGGATGTGATAACAAGCTGTTTTATCATGTTTGTAATGTTACACATGCATTTCCTAACAAGTAGTAAGGCTTGCATTAAGGCGTTCAAAACAGCGTTTTCTGGCGTTGTAAGAGCTCTAAACAGTGTTTCTGAGCATAACTTGGGGCAAAAGTGCAACTTTTCAAGAATGAAAAGAAAACTCATATTTTGAATGAAAACAGTGTTTGGATGTGATAACAAGCTGTTTTATCATGTTTGTAATGTTACACATCCATTTCCATACAAGTAGTAAGTCTTGTATTAAGGCGTTCAAAACAGCGTTTGCTGGAGCTGTAAGCGCTCTAAACAGTGTTTCTGAGCATAACTTGGAGCAAAAGTGCAACTTTTGAAGAATGAACTGAAAACTCATATTTTGTTCCAAAACAGTGTTTGGATGTGATAACAAGCTGTTTTATCATGTTTGTAATGTTACACATGCATTTCCTAACAAGTAGTAAGGCTTGCATTAAGGCGTTCAAAACAGCGTTTGCTGGCGTTGTAAGAGCTCTAAACAGTGTTTCTGAGCATAACTTGTGGCAAAAGTGCAACTTTTGAAGAATGAAAAGAAAACTCATATTTTGAATGAAAACAGTGTTTGGATGTGATAACAAGCTGTTTTATCATGTTTGTAATGTTACACATCCATTTCCATACAAGTAGTAAGTCTTGTATTAAGGCGTTCAAAACAGCGTTTGCCGGCGCTGTAAGCGCTCTAAACAGTGTTTCTGAGCATAACTTGTGGCAAAAGTGCAACTTTTGAAGAATGAACTGAAAACTCATATTTTGTTCCAAAACAGTGTTTGGATGTGATAACAAGCTGTTTTATCATGTTTGTAATGTTACACATGCATTTCCTAACAAGTAGTAAGGCTTGCATTAAGGCGTTCAAAACAGCGTTTTCTGGCGTTGTAAGAGCTCTAAACAGTGTTTCTGAGCATAACTTGGGGCAAAAGTGCAACTTTTCAAGAATGAAAAGAAAACTCATATTTTGAATGAAAACAGTGTTTGGATGTGATAACAAGCTGTTTTATCATGTATGTAATGTTACACATCCATTTCCATACAAGTAGTAAGTCTTGTATTAAGGCGTTCAAAACAGCGTTTGCTGGAGCTGTAAGCGCTCTAAACAGTGTTTCTGAGCATAACTTGGAGCAAAAGTGCAACTTTTGAAGAATGAACTGAAAACTCATATTTTGTTCCAAAACAGTGTTTGGATGTGATAACAAGCTGTTTTATCATGTTTGTAATGTTACACATGCATTTCCTAACAAGTAGTAAGGCTTGCATTAAGGCGTTCAAAACAGCGTTTGCTGGCGTTGTAAGAGCTCTAAACAGTGTTTCTGAGCATAACTTGTGGCAAAAGTGCAACTTTTGAAGAATGAAAAGAAAACTCATATTTTGAATGAAAACAGTGTTTGGATGTGATAACAAGCTGTTTTATCATGTTTGTAATGTTACACATCCATTTCCATACAAGTAGTAAGTCTTGTATTAAGGCGTTCAAAACAGCGTTTGCCGGCGCTGTAAGCGCTCTAAACAGTGTTTCTGAGCATAACTTGTGGCAAAAGTGCAACTTTTGAAGAATGAACTGAAAACTCATATTTTGTTCCAAAACAGTGTTTGGATGTGATAACAAGCTGTTTTATCATGTTTGTAATGTTACACATGCATTTCCTAACAAGTAGTAAGGCTTGCATTAAGGCGTTCAAAACAGCGTTTTCTGGCGTTGTAAGAGCTCTAAACAGTGTTTCTGAGCATAACTTGGGGCAAAAGTGCAACTTTTCAAGAATGAAAAGAAAACTCATATTTTGAATGAAAACTGTTTGGATGTGATAACAAGCTGTTTTATCATGTTTGTAATGTTACACATCCATTTCCATACAAGTAGTAAGTCTTGTATTAAGGCGTTCAAAACAGCGTTTGCTGGCGCTGTAAGCGCTCTAAACAGTGTTTCTGAGCATAACTTGGAGCAAAAGTGCAACTTTTGAAGAATGAACTGAAAACTCATATTTTGTTCCAAAACAGTGTTTGGATGTGATAACAAGCTGTTTTATCATGTTTGTAATGTTACACATGCATTTCCTAACAAGTAGTAAGGCTTGCATTAAGGCGTTCAAAACAGCGTTTTCTGGCGTTGTAAGAGCTCTAAACAGTGTTTCTGAGCATAACTTGGGGCAAAAGTGCAACTTTTCAAGAATGAAAAGAAAACTCATATTTTGAATGAAAACAGTGTTTGGATGTGATAACAAGCTGTTTTATCATGTTTGTAATGTTACACATCCATTTCCATACAAGTAGTAAGTCTTGTATTAAGGCGTTCAAAACAGCGTTTGCTGGAGCTGTAAGCGCTCTAAACAGTGTTTCTGAGCATAACTTGGAGCAAAAGTGCAACTTTTGAAGAATGAACTGAAAACTCATATTTTGTTCCAAAACAGTGTTTGGATGTGATAACAAGCTGTTTTATCATGTTTGTAATGTTACACATCCATTTCCATACAAGTAGTAAGTCTTGTATTAAGGCGTTCAAAACAGCGTTTGCCGGCGCTGTAAGCGCTCTAAACAGTGTTTCTGAGCATAACTTGTGGCAAAAGTGCAACTTTTGAAGAATGAACTGAAAACTCATATTTTGTTCCAAAACAGTGTTTGGATGTGATAACAAGCTGTTTTATCATGTTTGTAATGTTACACATGCATTTCCTAACAAGTAGTAAGGCTTGCATTAAGGCGTTCAAAACAGCGTTTTCTGGCGTTGTAAGAGCTCTAAACAGTGTTTCTGAGCATAACTTGGGGCAAAAGTGCAACTTTTCAAGAATGAAAAGAAAACTCATATTTTGAATGAAAACAGTGTTTGGATGTGATAACAAGCTGTTTTATCATGTTTGTAATGTTACACATCCATTTCCATACAAGTAGTAAGTCTTGTATTAAGGCGTTCAAAACAGCGTTTGCTGGAGCTGTAAGCGCTCTAAACAGTGTTTCTGAGCATAACTTGGAGCAAAAGTGCAACTTTTGAAGAATGAACTGAAAACTCATATTTTTTTCCAAAACAGTGTTTGGATGTGATAACAAGCTGTTTTATCATGTTTGTAATGTTACACATGCATTTCCTAACAAGTAGTAAGGCTTGCATTAAGGCGTTCAAAACAGCGTTTGCTGGCGTTGTAAGAGCTCTAAACAGTGTTTCTGAGCATAACTTGTGGCAAAAGTGCAACTTTTGAAGAATGAACTGAAAACTCATATTTTGTTCCAAAACAGTGTTTGGATGTGATAACAAGCTGTTTTATCATGTTTGTAATGTTACACATGCATTTCCTAACAAGTAGTAAGGCTTGCATTAAGGCGTTCAAAACAGCGTTTTCTGGCGTTGTAAGAGCTCTAAACAGTGTTTCTGAGCATAACTTGGGGCAAAAGTGCAACTTTTCAAGAATGAAAAGAAAACTCATATTTTGAATGAAAACAGTGTTTGGATGTGATAACAAGCTGTTTTATCATGTTTGTAATGTTACACATCCATTTCCATACAAGTAGTAAGTCTTGTATTAAGGCGTTCAAAACAGCGTTTGCTGGCGCTGTAAGCGCTCTAAACAGTGTTTCTGAGCATAACTTGTGGCAAAAGTGCAACTTTTGAAGAATGAACTGAAAACTCATATTTTGTTCCAAAACAGTGTTTGGATGTGATAACAAGCTGTTTTATCATGTTTGTAATGTTACACATCCATTTCCATACAAGTAGTAAGTCTTGTATTAAGGCGTTCAAAACAGCGTTTGCCGGCGCTGTAAGCGCTCTAAACAGTGTTTCTGAGCATAACTTGTGGCAAAAGTGCAACTTTTGAAGAATGAACTGAAAACTCATATTTTGTTCCAAAACAGTGTTTGGATGTGATAACAAGCTGTTTTATCATGTTTGTAATGTTACACATGCATTTCCTAACAAGTAGTAAGGCTTGCATTAAGGCGTTCAAAACAGCGTTTTCTGGCGTTGTAAGAGCTCTAAACAGTGTTTCTGAGCATAACTTGGGGCAAAAGTGCAACTTTTCAAGAATGAAAAGAAAACTCATATTTTGAATGAAAACAGTGTTTGGATGTGATAACAAGCTGTTTTATCATGTTTGTAATGTTACACATCCATTTCCATACAAGTAGTAAGTCTTGTATTAAGGCGTTCAAAACAGCGTTTGCTGGAGCTGTAAGCGCTCTAAACAGTGTTTCTGAGCATAACTTGGAGCAAAAGTGCAACTTTTGAAGAATGAACTGAAAACTCATATTTTGTTCCAAAACAGTGTTTGGATGTGATAACAAGCTGTTTTATCATGTTTGTAATGTTACACATGCATTTCCTAACAAGTAGTAAGGCTTGCATTAAGGCGTTCAAAACAGCGTTTGCTGGCGTTGTAAGAGCTCTAAACAGTGTTTCTGAGCATAACTTGTGGCAAAAGTGCAACTTTTGAAGAATGAAAAGAAAACTCATATTTTGAATGAAAACAGTGTTTGGATGTGATAACAAGCTGTTTTATCATGTTTGTAATGTTACACATCCATTTCCATACAAGTAGTAAGTCTTGTATTAAGGCGTTCAAAACAGCGTTTGCCGGCGCTGTAAGCGCTCTAAACAGTGTTTCTGAGCATAACTTGTGGCAAAAGTGCAACTTTTGAAGAATGAACTGAAAACTCATATTTTGTTCCAAAACAGTGTTTGGATGTGATAACAAGCTGTTTTATCATGTTTGTAATGTTACACATGCATTTCCTAACAAGTAGTAAGGCTTGCATTAAGGCGTTCAAAACAGCGTTTTCTGGCGTTGTAAGAGCTCTAAACAGTGTTTCTGAGCATAACTTGGGGCAAAAGTGCAACTTTTCAAGAATGAAAAGAAAACTCATATTTTGAATGAAAACAGTGTTTGGATGTGATAACAAGCTGTTTTATCATGTTTGTAATGTTACACATCCATTTCCATACAAGTAGTAAGTCTTGTATTAAGGCGTTCAAAACAGCGTTTGCTGGAGCTGTAAGCGCTCTAAACAGTGTTTCTGAGCATAACTTGGAGCAAAAGTGCAACTTTTGAAGAATGAACTGAAAACTCATATTTTGTTCCAAAACAGTGTTTGGATGTGATAACAAGCTGTTTTATCATGTTTGTAATGTTACACATGCATTTCCTAACAAGTAGTAAGGCTTGCATTAAGGCGTTCAAAACAGCGTTTGCTGGCGTTGTAAGAGCTCTAAACAGTGTTTCTGAGCATAACTTGTGGCAAAAGTGCAACTTTTGAAGAATGAAAAGAAAACTCATATTTTGAATGAAAACAGTGTTTGGATGTGATAACAAGCTGTTTTATCATGTTTGTAATGTTACACATCCATTTCCATACAAGTAGTAAGTCTTGTATTAAGGCGTTCAAAACAGCGTTTGCCGGCGCTGTAAGCGCTCTAAACAGTGTTTCTGAGCATAACTTGTGGCAAAAGTGCAACTTTTGAAGAATGAACTGAAAACTCATATTTTGTTCCAAAACAGTGTTTGGATGTGATAACAAGCTGTTTTATCATGTTTGTAATGTTACACATGCATTTCCTAACAAGTAGTAAGGCTTGCATTAAGGCGTTCAAAACAGCGTTTTCTGGCGTTGTAAGAGCTCTAAACAGTGTTTCTGAGCATAACTTGGGGCAAAAGTGCAACTTTTCAAGAATGAAAAGAAAACTCATATTTTGAATGAAAACTGTTTGGATGTGATAACAAGCTGTTTTATCATGTTTGTAATGTTACACATCCATTTCCATACAAGTAGTAAGTCTTGTATTAAGGCGTTCAAAACAGCGTTTGCTGGAGCTGTAAGCGCTCTAAACAGTGTTTCTGAGCATAACTTGGAGCAAAAGTGCAACTTTTGAAGAATGAACTGAAAACTCATATTTTGTTCCAAAACAGTGTTTGGATGTGATAACAAGCTGTTTTATCATGTTTGTAATGTTACACATGCATTTCCTAACAAGTAGTAAGGCTTGCATTAAGGCGTTCAAAACAGCGTTTGCTGGCGTTGTAAGAGCTCTAAACAGTGTTTCTGAGCATAACTTGTGGCAAAAGTGCAACTTTTGAAGAATGAAAAGAAAACTCATATTTTGAATGAAAACAGTGTTTGGATGTGATAACAAGCTGTTTTATCATGTTTGTAATGTTACACATCCATTTCCATACAAGTAGTAAGTCTTGTATTAAGGCGTTCAAAACAGCGTTTGCCGGCGCTGTAAGCGCTCTAAACAGTGTTTCTGAGCATAACTTGTGGCAAAAGTGCAACTTTTGAAGAATGAACTGAAAACTCATATTTTGTTCCAAAACAGTGTTTGGATGTGATAACAAGCTGTTTTATCATGTTTGTAATGTTACACATGCATTTCCTAACAAGTAGTAAGGCTTGCATTAAGGCGTTCAAAACAGCGTTTTCTGGCGTTGTAAGAGCTCTAAACAGTTTTTCTGAGCATAACTTGGGGCAAAAGTGCAACTTTTCAAGAATGAAAAGAAAACTCATATTTTGAATGAAAACAGTGTTTGGATGTGATAACAAGCTGTTTTATCATGTTTGTAATGTTACACATCCATTTCCATACAAGTAGTAAGTCTTGTATTAAGGCGTTCAAAACAGCGTTTGCTGGCGCTGTAAGCGCTCTAAACAGTGTTTCTGAGCATAACTTGTGGCAAAAGTGCAACTTTTGAAGAATGAACTGAAAACTCATATTTTGTTCCAAAACAGTGTTTGGATGTGATAACAAGCTGTTTTATCATGTTTGTAATGTTACACATCCATTTCCATACAAGTAGTAAGTCTTGTATTAAGGCGTTCAAAACAGCGTTTGCCGGCGCTGTAAGCGCTCTAAACAGTGTTTCTGAGCATAACTTGTGGCAAAAGTGCAACTTTTGAAGAATGAACTGAAAACTCATATTTTGTTCCAAAACAGTTTTTGGATGTGATAACAAGCTGTTTTATCATGTTTGTAATGTTACACATGCATTTCCTAACAAGTAGTAAGGCTTGCATTAAGGCGTTCAAAACAGCGTTTTCTGGCGTTGTAAGAGCTCTAAACAGTTTTTCTGAGCATAACTTGGGGCAAAAGTGCAACTTTTCAAGAATGAAAAGAAAACTCATATTTTGAATGAAAACAGTGTTTGGATGTGATAACAAGCTGTTTTATCATGTTTGTAATGTTACACATCCATTTCCATACAAGTAGTAAGTCTTGTATTAAGGCGTTCAAAACAGCGTTTGCTGGCGCTGTAAGCGCTCTAAACAGTGTTTCTGAGCATAACTTGTGGCAAAAGTGCAACTTTTGAAGAATGAACTGAAAACTCATATTTTGTTCCAAAACAGTGTTTGGATGTGATAACAAGCTGTTTTATCATGTTTGTAATGTTACACATCCATTTCCATACAAGTAGTAAGTCTTGTATTAAGGCGTTCAAAACAGCGTTTGCTGGCGCTGTAAGCGCTCTAAACAGTGTTTCTGAGCATAACTTGGAGCAAAAGTGCAACTTTTGAAGAATGAACTGAAAACTCATATTTTGTTCCAAAACAGTGTTTGGATGTGATAACAAGCTGTTTTATCATGTTTGTAATGTTACACATGCATTTCCTAACAAGTAGTAAGGCTTGCATTAAGGCGTTCAAAACAGCGTTTTCTGGCGTTGTAAGAGCTCTAAACAGTGTTTCTGAGCATAACTTGGGGCAAAAGTGCAACTTTTCAAGAATGAAAAGAAAACTCATATTTTGAATGAAAACAGTGTTTGGATGTGATAACAAGCTGTTTTATCATGTTTGTAATGTTACACATGCATTTCCATACAAGTAGTAAGGCTTGCATTAAGGCGTTCAAAACAGCGTTTGCTGGCGCTGTAAGCGCTCTAAACAGTGTTTCTGAGCATAACTTGTGGCAAAAGTGCAACTTTTGAAGAATGAACTGAAAACTCATATTTTGTTCCAAAACAGTGTTTGGATGTGATAACAAGCTGTTTTATCATGTTTGTAATGTTACACATCCATTTCCATACAAGTAGTAAGTCTTGTATTAAGGCGTTCAAAACAGCGTTTGCTGACGCTGTAAGCGCTCTAAACAGTGTTTCTGAGCATAACTTGGAGCAAAAGTGCAACTTTTGAAGAATGAACTGAAAACTCATATTTTGTTCCAAAACAGTGTTTGGATGTGATAACAAGCTGTTTTATCATGTTTGTAATGTTACACATCCATTTCCATACAAGTAGTAAGTCTTGTATTAAGGCGTTCAAAACAGCGTTTGCCGGCGCTGTCAGCGCTCTAAACAGTGTTTCTGAGCATAACTTGTGGCAAAAGTGCAACTTTTGAAGAATGAACTGAAAACTCATATTTTGTTCCAAAACAGTGTTTGGATGTGATAACAAGCTGTTTTATCATGTTTGTAATGTTACACATGCATTTCCTAACAAGTAGTAAGGCTTGCATTAAGGCGTTCAAAACAGCGTTTTCTGGCGTTGTAAGAGCTCTAAACAGTGTTTCTGAGCATAACTTGGGGCAAAAGTGCAACTTTTCAAGAATGAAAAGAAAACTCATATTTTGAATGAAAACAGTGTTTGGATGTGATAACAAGCTGTTTTATCATGTTTGTAATGTTACACATGCATTTCCATACAAGTAGTAAGGCTTGCATTAAGGCGTTCAAAACAGCGTTTGCTGGCGCTGTAAGCGCTCTAAACAGTGTTTCTGAGCATAACTTGTGGCAAAAGTGCAACTTTTGAAGAATGAACTGAAAACTCATATTTTGTTCCAAAACAGTGTTTGGATGTGATAACAAGCTGTTTTATCATGTTTGTAATGTTACACATCCATTTCCATACAAGTAGTAAGTCTTGTATTAAGGCGTTCAAAACAGCGTTTGCTGACGCTGTAAGCGCTCTAAACAGTGTTTCTGAGCATAACTTGGAGCAAAAGTGCAACTTTTGAAGAATGAACTGAAAACTCATATTTTGTTCCAAAACAGTGTTTGGATGTGATAACAAGCTGTTTTATCATGTTTGTAATGTTACACATCCATTTCCATACAAGTAGTAAGTCTTGTATTAAGGCGTTCAAAACAGCGTTTGCCGGCGCTGTCAGCGCTCTAAACAGTGTTTCTGAGCATAACTTGTGGCAAAAGTGCAACTTTTGAAGAATGAACTGAAAACTCATATTTTGTTCCAAAACAGTGTTTGGATGTGATAACAAGCTGTTTTATCATGTTTGTAGTGTTACACATGCATTTCCTAACAAGTAGTAAGGCTTGCATTAAGGCGTTCAAAACAGCGTTTTCTGGCGTTGTAAGCGCTCTAAACAGTGTTTCTGAGCATAACTTGGAGCAAAAGTGCAACTTTTGAAGAATGAACTGAAAACTCATATTTTGTTCCAAAACAGTGTTTGGATGTGATAACAAGCTGTTTTATCATGTTTGTAATGTTACACATGCATTTCCATACAAGTAGTAAGTCTTGTATTAAGGCGTTCAAAACAGCGTTTGCTGGCGCTGTAAGCGCTCTAAACAGTGTTTCTGAGCATAACTTGGAGCAAAAGTGCAACTTTTGAAGAATGAACTGAAAACTTATATTTTGTTCTAAAACAGTGTTTGGATGTGATAACAAGCTGTTTTATCATGTTTGTAATGTTACACATGCATTTCCTAACAAGTAGGTAAGGCTTGTATTAAGGCGTTCAAAACAGCGTTTGCTGGCGTTGTAAGAGCTCTAAACAGTGTTTCTGAGCATAACTTGGAGCAAAAGTGCAACTTTTGAAGAATGAACTGAAAACTCATATTTTGTTCTAAAACAGTGTTTGGATGTGATAACAAGCTGTTTTATCATGTTTGTAATGTTACACATCCATTTCCATACAAGTAGTAAGTCTTGTATTAAGGCGTTCAAAACAGCGTTTGCTGGAGCTGTAAGCGCTCTAAACAGTGTTTCTGAGCATAACTTGGAGCAAAAGTGCAACTTTTGAAGAATGAACTGAAAACTCATATTTTGTTCCAAAACAGTGTTTGGATGTGATAACAAGCTGTTTTATCATGTTTGTAATGTTACACATGCATTTCCTAACAAGTAGTAAGGCTTGCATTAAGGCGTTCAAAACAGCGTTTGCTGGCGTTGTAAGAGCTCTAAACAGTGTTTCTGAGCATAACTTGTGGCAAAAGTGCAACTTTTGAAGAATGAAAAGAAAACTCATATTTTGAATGAAAACAGTGTTTGGATGTGATAACAAGCTGTTTTATCATGTTTGTAATGTTACACATCCATTTCCATACAAGTAGTAAGTCTTGTATTAAGGCGTTCAAAACAGCGTTTGCTGGTGCTGTAAGCGCTCTAAACAGTGTTTCTGAGCATAACTTGGAGCAAAAGTGCAACTTTTGAAGAATGAACTGAAAACTCATATTTTGTTCCAAAACAGTGTTTGGATGTGATAACAAGCTGTTTTATCATGTTTGTAATGTTACACATCCATTTCCATACAAGTAGTAAGTCTTGTATTAAGGCGTTCAAAACAGCGTTTGCCGGCGCTGTAAGCGCTCTAAACAGTGTTTCTGAGCATAACTTGTGGCAAAAGTGCAACTTTTGAAGAATGAACTGAAAACTCATATTTTGTTCCAAAACAGTGTTTGGATGTGATAACAAGCTGTTTTATCATGTTTGTAATGTTACACATGCATTTCCTAACAAGTAGTAAGGCTTGCATTAAGGCGTTCAAAACAGCGTTTTCTGGCGTTGTAAGAGCTCTAAACAGTGTTTCTGAGCATAACTTGGGGCAAAAGTGCAACTTTTCAAGAATGAAAAGAAAACTCATATTTTGAATGAAAACAGTGTTTGGATGTGATAACAAGCTGTTTTATCATGTTTGTAATGTTACACATCCATTTCCATACAAGTAGTAAGTCTTGTATTAAGGCGTTCAAAACAGCGTTTGCTGGAGCTGTAAGCGCTCTAAACAGTGTTTCTGAGCATAACTTGGAGCAAAAGTGCAACTTTTGAAGAATGAACTGAAAACTCATATTTTGTTCCAAAACAGTGTTTGGATGTGATAACAAGCTGTTTTATCATGTTTGTAATGTTACACATGCATTTCCTAACAAGTAGTAAGGCTTGCATTAAGGCGTTCAAAACAGCGTTTGCTGGCGTTGTAAGAGCTCTAAACAGTGTTTCTGAGCATAACTTGTGGCAAAAGTGCAACTTTTGAAGAATGAAAAGAAAACTCATATTTTGAATGAAAACAGTGTTTGGATGTGATAACAAGCTGTTTTATCATGTTTGTAATGTTACACATCCATTTCCATACAAGTAGTAAGTCTTGTATTAAGGCGTTCAAAACAGCGTTTGCCGGCGCTGTAAGCGCTCTAAACAGTGTTTCTGAGCATAACTTGTGGCAAAAGTGCAACTTTTGAAGAATGAACTGAAAACTCATATTTTGTTCCAAAACAGTGTTTGGATGTGATAACAAGCTGTTTTATCATGTTTGTAATGTTACACATGCATTTCCTAACAAGTAGTAAGGCTTGCATTAAGGCGTTCAAAACAGCGTTTTCTGGCGTTGTAAGAGCTCTAAACAGTGTTTCTGAGCATAACTTGGGGCAAAAGTGCAACTTTTGAAGAATGAACTGAAAACTCATATTTTGTTCCAAAACAGTGTTTGGATGTGATAACAAGCTGTTTTATCATGTTTGTAATGTTACACATGCATTTCCTAACAAGTAGTAAGGCTTGCATTAAGGCGTTCAAAACAGCGTTTTCTGGCGTTGTAAGAGCTCTAAACAGTTTTTCTGAGCATAACTTGGGGCAAAAGTGCAACTTTTCAAGAATGAAAAGAAAACTCATATTTTGAATGAAAACAGTGTTTGGATGTGATAACAAGCTGTTTTATCATGTTTGTAATGTTACACATCCATTTCCATACAAGTAGTAAGTCTTGTATTAAGGCGTTCAAAACAGCGTTTGCTGGCGCTGTAAGCGCTCTAAACAGTGTTTCTGAGCATAACTTGTGGCAAAAGTGCAACTTTTGAAGAATGAACTGAAAACTCATATTTTGTTCCAAAACAGTGTTTGGATGTGATAACAAGCTGTTTTATCATGTTTGTAATGTTACACATCCATTTCCATACAAGTAGTAAGTCTTGTATTAAGGCGTTCAAAACAGCGTTTGCTGGCGCTGTAAGCGCTCTAAACAGTGTTTCTGAGCATAACTTGGAGCAAAAGTGCAACTTTTGAAGAATGAACTGAAAACTCATATTTTGTTCCAAAACAGTGTTTGGATGTGATAACAAGCTGTTTTATCATGTTTGTAATGTTACACATGCATTTCCTAACAAGTAGTAAGGCTTGCATTAAGGCGTTCAAAACAGCGTTTTCTGGCGTTGTAAGAGCTCTAAACAGTGTTTCTGAGCATAACTTGGGGCAAAAGTGCAACTTTTCAAGAATGAAAAGAAAACTCATATTTTGAATGAAAACAGTGTTTGGATGTGATAACAAGCTGTTTTATCATGTTTGTAATGTTACACATCCATTTCCATACAAGTAGTAAGTCTTGTATTAAGGCGTTCAAAACAGCGTTTGCTGGAGCTGTAAGCGCTCTAAACAGTGTTTCTGAGCATAACTTGGAGCAAAAGTGCAACTTTTGAAGAATGAACTGAAAACTCATATTTTGTTCCAAAACAGTGTTTGGATGTGATAACAAGCTGTTTTATCATGTTTGTAATGTTACACATGCATTTCCTAACAAGTAGTAAGGCTTGCATTAAGGCGTTCAAAACAGCGTTTGCTGGCGTTGTAAGAGCTCTAAACAGTGTTTCTGAGCATAACTTGTGGCAAAAGTGCAACTTTTGAAGAATGAACTGAAAACTCATATTTTGTTCCAAAACAGTGTTTGGATGTGATAACAAGCTGTTTTATCATGTTTGTAATGTTACACATGCATTTCCTAACAAGTAGTAAGGCTTGCATTAAGGCGTTCAAAACAGCGTTTTCTGGCGTTGTAAGAGCTCTAAACAGTGTTTCTGAGCATAACTTGGGGCAAAAGTGCAACTTTTCAAGAATGAAAAGAAAACTCATATTTTGAATGAAAACAGTGTTTGGATGTGATAACAAGCTGTTTTATCATGTTTGTAATGTTACACATCCATTTCCATACAAGTAGTAAGTCTTGTATTAAGGCGTTCAAAACAGCGTTTGCTGGCGCTGTAAGCGCTCTAAACAGTGTTTCTGAGCATAACTTGTGGCAAAAGTGCAACTTTTGAAGAATGAACTGAAAACTCATATTTTGTTCCAAAACAGTGTTTGGATGTGATAACAAGCTGTTTTATCATGTTTGTAATGTTACACATCCATTTCCATACAAGTAGTAAGTCTTGTATTAAGGCGTTCAAAACAGCGTTTGCTGGCGCTGTAAGCGCTCTAAACAGTGTTTCTGAGCATAACTTGGAGCAAAAGTGCAACTTTTGAAGAATGAACTGAAAACTCATATTTTGTTCCAAAACAGTGTTTGGATGTGATAACAAGCTGTTTTATCATGTTTGTAATGTTACACATGCATTTCCTAACAAGTAGTAAGGCTTGCATTAAGGCGTTCAAAACAGCGTTTTCTGGCGTTGTAAGAGCTCTAAACAGTGTTTCTGAGCATAACTTGGGGCAAAAGTGCAACTTTTCAAGAATGAAAAGAAAACTCATATTTTGAATGAAAACAGTGTTTGGATGTGATAACAAGCTGTTTTATCATGTTTGTAATGTTACACATCCATTTCCATACAAGTAGTAAGTCTTGTATTAAGGCGTTCAAAACAGCGTTTGCTGGAGCTGTAAGCGCTCTAAACAGTGTTTCTGAGCATAACTTGGAGCAAAAGTGCAACTTTTGAAGAATGAACTGAAAACTCATATTTTGTTCCAAAACAGTGTTTGGATGTGATAACAAGCTGTTTTATCATGTTTGTAATGTTACACATCCATTTCCATACAAGTAGTAAGTCTTGTATTAAGGCGTTCAAAACAGCGTTTGCCGGCGCTGTAAGCGCTCTAAACAGTGTTTCTGAGCATAACTTGTGGCAAAAGTGCAACTTTTGAAGAATGAACTGAAAACTCATATTTTGTTCCAAAACAGTGTTTGGATGTGATAACAAGCTGTTTTATCATGTTTGTAATGTTACACATGCATTTCCTAACAAGTAGTAAGGCTTGCATTAAGGCGTTCAAAACAGCGTTTTCTGGCGTTGTAAGAGCTCTAAACAGTGTTTCTGAGCATAACTTGGGGCAAAAGTGCAACTTTTCAAGAATGAAAAGAAAACTCATATTTTGAATGAAAACAGTGTTTGGATGTGATAACAAGCTGTTTTATCATGTTTGTAATGTTACACATCCATTTCCATACAAGTAGTAAGTCTTGTATTAAGGCGTTCAAAACAGCGTTTGCTGGAGCTGTAAGCGCTCTAAACAGTGTTTCTGAGCATAACTTGGAGCAAAAGTGCAACTTTTGAAGAATGAACTGAAAACTCATATTTTGTTCCAAAACAGTGTTTGGATGTGATAACAAGCTGTTTTATCATGTTTGTAATGTTACACATGCATTTCCTAACAAGTAGTAAGGCTTGCATTAAGGCGTTCAAAACAGCGTTTGCTGGCGTTGTAAGAGCTCTAAACAGTGTTTCTGAGCATAACTTGTGGCAAAAGTGCAACTTTTGAAGAATGAAAAGAAAACTCATATTTTGAATGAAAACAGTGTTTGGATGTGATAACAAGCTGTTTTATCATGTTTGTAATGTTACACATCCATTTCCATACAAGTAGTAAGTCTTGTATTAAGGCGTTCAAAACAGCGTTTGCTGGAGCTGTAAGCGCTCTAAACAGTGTTTCTGAGCATAACTTGGAGCAAAAGTGCAACTTTTGAAGAATGAACTGAAAACTCATATTTTGTTCCAAAACAGTGTTTGGATGTGATAACAAGCTGTTTTATCATGTTTGTAATGTTACACATCCATTTCCATACAAGTAGTAAGTCTTGTATTAAGGCGTTCAAAACAGCGTTTGCCGGCGCTGTAAGCGCTCTAAACAGTGTTTCTGAGCATAACTTGTGGCAAAAGTGCAACTTTTGAAGAATGAACTGAAAACTCATATTTTGTTCCAAAACAGTGTTTGGATGTGATAACAAGCTGTTTTATCATGTTTGTAATGTTACACATGCATTTCCTAACAAGTAGTAAGGCTTGCATTAAGGCGTTCAAAACAGCGTTTTCTGGCGTTGTAAGAGCTCTAAACAGTGTTTCTGAGCATAACTTGGGGCAAAAGTGCAACTTTTCAAGAATGAAAAGAAAACTCATATTTTGAATGAAAACAGTGTTTGGATGTGATAACAAGCTGTTTTATCATGTTTGTAATGTTACACATCCATTTCCATACAAGTAGTAAGTCTTGTATTAAGGCGTTCAAAACAGCGTTTGCTGGAGCTGTAAGCGCTCTAAACAGTGTTTCTGAGCATAACTTGGAGCAAAAGTGCAACTTTTGAAGAATGAACTGAAAACTCATATTTTGTTCCAAAACAGTGTTTGGATGTGATAACAAGCTGTTTTATCATGTTTGTAATGTTACACATGCATTTCCTAACAAGTAGTAAGGCTTGCATTAAGGCGTTCAAAACAGCGTTTGCTGGCGTTGTAAGAGCTCTAAACAGTGTTTCTGAGCATAACTTGTGGCAAAAGTGCAACTTTTGAAGAATGAACTGAAAACTCATATTTTGTTCCAAAACAGTGTTTGGATGTGATAACAAGCTGTTTTATCATGTTTGTAATGTTACACATGCATTTCCTAACAAGTAGTAAGGCTTGCATTAAGGCGTTCAAAACAGCGTTTTCTGGCGTTGTAAGAGCTCTAAACAGTGTTTCTGAGCATAACTTGGGGCAAAAGTGCAACTTTTCAAGAATGAAAAGAAAACTCATATTTTGAATGAAAACAGTGTTTGGATGTGATAACAAGCTGTTTTATCATGTTTGTAATGTTACACATCCATTTCCATACAAGTAGTAAGTCTTGTATTAAGGCGTTCAAAACAGCGTTTGCTGGCGCTGTAAGCGCTCTAAACAGTGTTTCTGAGCATAACTTGTGGCAAAAGTGCAACTTTTGAAGAATGAACTGAAAACTCATATTTTGTTCCAAAACAGTGTTTGGATGTGATAACAAGCTGTTTTATCATGTTTGTAATGTTACACATCCATTTCCATACAAGTAGTAAGTCTTGTATTAAGGCGTTCAAAACAGCGTTTGCTGGCGCTGTAAGCGCTCTAAACAGTGTTTCTGAGCATAACTTGGAGCAAAAGTGCAACTTTTGAAGAATGAACTGAAAACTCATATTTTGTTCCAAAACAGTGTTTGGATGTGATAACAAGCTGTTTTATCATGTTTGTAATGTTACACATGCATTTCCTAACAAGTAGTAAGGCTTGCATTAAGGCGTTCAAAACAGCGTTTTTCTGGCGTTGTAAGAGCTCTAAACAGTGTTTCTGAGCATAACTTGGGGCAAAAGTGCAACTTTTCAAGAATGAAAAGAAAACTCATATTTTGAATGAAAACAGTGTTTGGATGTGATAACAAGCTGTTTTATCATGTTTGTAATGTTACACATCCATTTCCATACAAGTAGTAAGTCTTGTATTAAGGCGTTCAAAACAGCGTTTGCTGGAGCTGTAAGCGCTCTAAACAGTGTTTCTGAGCATAACTTGGAGCAAAAGTGCAACTTTTGAAGAATGAACTGAAAACTCATATTTTGTTCCAAAACAGTGTTTGGATGTGATAACAAGCTGTTTTATCATGTTTGTAATGTTACACATGCATTTCCTAACAAGTAGTAAGGCTTGCATTAAGGCGTTCAAAACAGCGTTTTCTGGCGTTGTAAGAGCTCTAAACAGTGTTTCTGAGCATAACTTGGGGCAAAAGTGCAACTTTTCAAGAATGAAAAGAAAACTCATATTTTGAATGAAAACAGTGTTTGGATGTGATAACAAGCTGTTTTATCATGTTTGTAATGTTACACATCCATTTCCATACAAGTAGTAAGTCTTGTATTAAGGCGTTCAAAACAGCGTTTGCTGGCGCTGTAAGCGCTCTAAACAGTGTTTCTGAGCATAACTTGTGGCAAAAGTGCAACTTTTGAAGAATGAACTGAAAACTCATATTTTGTTCCAAAACAGTGTTTGGATGTGATAACAAGCTGTTTTATCATGTTTGTAATGTTACACATCCATTTCCATACAAGTAGTAAGTCTTGTATTAAGGCGTTCAAAACAGCGTTTGCTGGCGCTGTAAGCGCTCTAAACAGTGTTTCTGAGCATAACTTGGAGCAAAAGTGCAACTTTTGAAGAATGAACTGAAAACTCATATTTTGTTCCAAAACAGTGTTTGGATGTGATAACAAGCTGTTTTATCATGTTTGTAATGTTACACATGCATTTCCTAACAAGTAGTAAGGCTTGCATTAAGGCGTTCAAAACAGCGTTTTCTGGCGTTGTAAGAGCTCTAAACAGTGTTTCTGAGCATAACTTGGGGCAAAAGTGCAACTTTTCAAGAATGAAAAGAAAACTCATATTTTGAATGAAAACAGTGTTTGGATGTGATAACAAGCTGTTTTATCATGTTTGTAATGTTACACATCCATTTCCATACAAGTAGTAAGTCTTGTATTAAGGCGTTCAAAACAGCGTTTGCTGGAGCTGTAAGCGCTCTAAACAGTGTTTCTGAGCATAACTTGGAGCAAAAGTGCAACTTTTGAAGAATGAACTGAAAACTCATATTTTGTTCCAAAACAGTGTTTGGATGTGATAACAAGCTGTTTTATCATGTTTGTAATGTTACACATCCATTTCCATACAAGTAGTAAGTCTTGTATTAAGGCGTTCAAAACAGCGTTTGCCGGCGCTGTAAGCGCTCTAAACAGTGTTTCTGAGCATAACTTGTGGCAAAAGTGCAACTTTTGAAGAATGAACTGAAAACTCATATTTTGTTCCAAAACAGTGTTTGGATGTGATAACAAGCTGTTTTATCATGTTTGTAATGTTACACATGCATTTCCTAACAAGTAGTAAGGCTTGCATTAAGGCGTTCAAAACAGCGTTTTCTGGCGTTGTAAGAGCTCTAAACAGTGTTTCTGAGCATAACTTGGGGCAAAAGTGCAACTTTTCAAGAATGAAAAGAAAACTCATATTTTGAATGAAAACAGTGTTTGGATGTGATAACAAGCTGTTTTATCATGTTTGTAATGTTACACATCCATTTCCATACAAGTAGTAAGTCTTGTATTAAGGCGTTCAAAACAGCGTTTGCTGGAGCTGTAAGCGCTCTAAACAGTGTTTCTGAGCATAACTTGGAGCAAAAGTGCAACTTTTGAAGAATGAACTGAAAACTCATATTTTGTTCCAAAACAGTGTTTGGATGTGATAACAAGCTGTTTTATCATGTTTGTAATGTTACACATGCATTTCCTAACAAGTAGTAAGGCTTGCATTAAGGCGTTCAAAACAGCGTTTGCTGGCGTTGTAAGAGCTCTAAACAGTGTTTCTGAGCATAACTTGTGGCAAAAGTGCAACTTTTGAAGAATGAAAAGAAAACTCATATTTTGAATGAAAACAGTGTTTGGATGTGATAACAAGCTGTTTTATCATGTTTGTAATGTTACACATCCATTTCCATACAAGTAGTAAGTCTTGTATTAAGGCGTTCAAAACAGCGTTTGCTGGAGCTGTAAGCGCTCTAAACAGTGTTTCTGAGCATAACTTGGAGCAAAAGTGCAACTTTTGAAGAATGAACTGAAAACTCATATTTTGTTCCAAAACAGTGTTTGGATGTGATAACAAGCTGTTTTATCATGTTTGTAATGTTACACATCCATTTCCATACAAGTAGTAAGTCTTGTATTAAGGCGTTCAAAACAGCGTTTGCCGGCGCTGTAAGCGCTCTAAACAGTGTTTCTGAGCATAACTTGTGGCAAAAGTGCAACTTTTGAAGAATGAACTGAAAACTCATATTTTGTTCCAAAACAGTGTTTGGATGTGATAACAAGCTGTTTTATCATGTTTGTAATGTTACACATGCATTTCCTAACAAGTAGTAAGGCTTGCATTAAGGCGTTCAAAACAGCGTTTTCTGGCGTTGTAAGAGCTCTAAACAGTGTTTCTGAGCATAACTTGGGGCAAAAGTGCAACTTTTCAAGAATGAAAAGAAAACTCATATTTTGAATGAAAACAGTGTTTGGATGTGATAACAAGCTGTTTTATCATGTTTGTAATGTTACACATCCATTTCCATACAAGTAGTAAGTCTTGTATTAAGGCGTTCAAAACAGCGTTTGCTGGAGCTGTAAGCGCTCTAAACAGTGTTTCTGAGCATAACTTGGAGCAAAAGTGCAACTTTTGAAGAATGAACTGAAAACTCATATTTTGTTCCAAAACAGTGTTTGGATGTGATAACAAGCTGTTTTATCATGTTTGTAATGTTACACATGCATTTCCTAACAAGTAGTAAGGCTTGCATTAAGGCGTTCAAAACAGCGTTTGCTGGCGTTGTAAGAGCTCTAAACAGTGTTTCTGAGCATAACTTGTGGCAAAAGTGCAACTTTTGAAGAATGAACTGAAAACTCATATTTTGTTCCAAAACAGTGTTTGGATGTGATAACAAGCTGTTTTATCATGTTTGTAATGTTACACATGCATTTCCTAACAAGTAGTAAGGCTTGCATTAAGGCGTTCAAAACAGCGTTTTCTGGCGTTGTAAGAGCTCTAAACAGTGTTTCTGAGCATAACTTGGGGCAAAAGTGCAACTTTTCAAGAATGAAAAGAAAACTCATATTTTGAATGAAAACAGTGTTTGGATGTGATAACAAGCTGTTTTATCATGTTTGTAATGTTACACATCCATTTCCATACAAGTAGTAAGTCTTGTATTAAGGCGTTCAAAACAGCGTTTGCTGGCGCTGTAAGCGCTCTAAACAGTGTTTCTGAGCATAACTTGTGGCAAAAGTGCAACTTTTGAAGAATGAACTGAAAACTCATATTTTGTTCCAAAACAGTGTTTGGATGTGATAACAAGCTGTTTTATCATGTTTGTAATGTTACACATCCATTTCCATACAAGTAGTAAGTCTTGTATTAAGGCGTTCAAAACAGCGTTTGCTGGCGCTGTAAGCGCTCTAAACAGTGTTTCTGAGCATAACTTGGAGCAAAAGTGCAACTTTTGAAGAATGAACTGAAAACTCATATTTTGTTCCAAAACAGTGTTTGGATGTGATAACAAGCTGTTTTATCGATGTTTGTAATGTTACACATGCATTTCCTAACAAGTAGTAAGGCTTGCATTAAGGCGTTCAAAACAGCGTTTTCTGGCGTTGTAAGAGCTCTAAACAGTGTTTCTGAGCATAACTTGGGGCAAAAGTGCAACTTTTCAAGAATGAAAAGAAAACTCATATTTTGAATGAAAACAGTGTTTGGATGTGATAACAAGCTGTTTTATCATGTTTGTAATGTTACACATCCATTTCCATACAAGTAGTAAGTCTTGTATTAAGGCGTTCAAAACAGCGTTTGCTGGAGCTGTAAGCGCTCTAAACAGTGTTTCTGAGCATAACTTGGAGCAAAAGTGCAACTTTTGAAGAATGAACTGAAAACTCATATTTTGTTCCAAAACAGTGTTTGGATGTGATAACAAGCTGTTTTATCATGTTTGTAATGTTACACATCCATTTCCATACAAGTAGTAAGTCTTGTATTAAGGCGTTCAAAACAGCGTTTGCCGGCGCTGTAAGCGCTCTAAACAGTGTTTCTGAGCATAACTTGTGGCAAAAGTGCAACTTTTGAAGAATGAACTGAAAACTCATATTTTGTTCCAAAACAGTGTTTGGATGTGATAACAAGCTGTTTTATCATGTTTGTAATGTTACACATGCATTTCCTAACAAGTAGTAAGGCTTGCATTAAGGCGTTCAAAACAGCGTTTTCTGGCGTTGTAAGAGCTCTAAACAGTGTTTCTGAGCATAACTTGGGGCAAAAGTGCAACTTTTCAAGAATGAAAAGAAAACTCATATTTTGAATGAAAACAGTGTTTGGATGTGATAACAAGCTGTTTTATCATGTTTGTAATGTTACACATCCATTTCCATACAAGTAGTAAGTCTTGTATTAAGGCGTTCAAAACAGCGTTTGCTGGAGCTGTAAGCGCTCTAAACAGTGTTTCTGAGCATAACTTGGAGCAAAAGTGCAACTTTTGAAGAATGAACTGAAAACTCATATTTTGTTCCAAAACAGTGTTTGGATGTGATAACAAGCTGTTTTATCATGTTTGTAATGTTACACATGCATTTCCTAACAAGTAGTAAGGCTTGCATTAAGGCGTTCAAAACAGCGTTTGCTGGCGTTGTAAGAGCTCTAAACAGTGTTTCTGAGCATAACTTGTGGCAAAAGTGCAACTTTTGAAGAATGAAAAGAAAACTCATATTTTGAATGAAAACAGTGTTTGGATGTGATAACAAGCTGTTTTATCATGTTTGTAATGTTACACATGCATTTCCTAACAAGTAGTAAGGCTTGCATTAAGGCGTTCAAAACAGCGTTTTCTGGCGTTGTAAGAGCTCTAAACAGTGTTTCTGAGCATAACTTGGGGCAAAAGTGCAACTTTTCAAGAATGAAAAGAAAACTCATATTTTGAATGAAAACAGTGTTTGGATGTGATAACAAGCTGTTTTATCATGTTTGTAATGTTACACATCCATTTCCATACAAGTAGTAAGTCTTGTATTAAGGCGTTCAAAACAGCGTTTGCTGGAGCTGTAAGCGCTCTAAACAGTGTTTCTGAGCATAACTTGGAGCAAAAGTGCAACTTTTGAAGAATGAACTGAAAACTCATATTTTGTTCCAAAACAGTGTTTGGATGTGATAACAAGCTGTTTTATCATGTTTGTAATGTTACACATCCATTTCCATACAAGTAGTAAGTCTTGTATTAAGGCGTTCAAAACAGCGTTTGCCGGCGCTGTAAGCGCTCTAAACAGTGTTTCTGAGCATAACTTGTGGCAAAAGTGCAACTTTTGAAGAATGAACTGAAAACTCATATTTTGTTCCAAAACAGTGTTTGGATGTGATAACAAGCTGTTTTATCATGTTTGTAATGTTACACATGCATTTCCTAACAAGTAGTAAGGCTTGCATTAAGGCGTTCAAAACAGCGTTTTCTGGCGTTGTAAGAGCTCTAAACAGTGTTTCTGAGCATAACTTGGGGCAAAAGTGCAACTTTTCAAGAATGAAAAGAAAACTCATATTTTGAATGAAAACAGTGTTTGGATGTGATAACAAGCTGT
>NW_027507551.1:0-33224 GCF_052324685.1 Brachyhypopomus gauderio
GATGTGATAACAGTAAGCTGTTTTTATCATGTTTGTAATGTTACACATGCATTTCCTAACAAGTAGTAAGGCTTGCATTAGGCGTTCAAAACAGCGTTTTCTGGCGTTGTAAGAGCTCTAACAGTGTTTCTGAGCATAACTTGGGGCAAAAGTGCAACTTTGTCAAGAATGAAAAGAAAACTCATATTTTGAATGAAAACAGTGTTTGGATGTGATAACAAGCTGTTTTATCATGTTTGTAATGTTACACATGCATTTCCATACAAGTAGTAAGGCTTGCATTAAGGCGTTCAAAACAGCGTTTGCTGGCGCTGTAAGCGCTCTAAACAGTGTTTCTGAGCATAACTTGTGGCAAAAGTGCAACTTTTGAAGAATGAACTGAAAACTCATATTTTGTTCCAAAACAGTGTTTGGATGTGATAACAAGCTGTTTTATCATGTTTGTAATGTTACACATGCCATTTCCATACAAGTAGTAAGTCTTGTATTAAGGCGTTCAAAACAGCGTTTGCTGACGCTGTAAGCGCTCTAAACAGTGTTTCTGAGCATAACTTGGAGCAAAAGTGCAACTTTTGAAGAATGAACTGAAACTCATATTTGGTTCCAAAACAGTGTTTGGATGTGATAACAAGCTGTTTTATCATGTTTGTAATGTTACACATCCATTTCCATACAAGTAGTAAGTCTTGTATTAAGGCGTTCAAAACAGCGTTTGCCGGCGCTGTCAGCGCTCTAAACAGTGTTTCTGAGCATAACTTGTGGCAAAAGTGCAACTTTGAAGAATGAACTGAAAACTCATATTTTGTTCCAAAACAGTGTTTGGATGTGATAACAAGCTGTTTTATCATGTTTGTAGTGTTACACATGCATTTCCTAACAAGTAGTAAGGCTTGCATTAAGGCGTTCAAAACAGCGTTTTCTGGCGTTGTAAGCGCTCTAAACAGTGTTTCTGAGCATAACTTGGAGCAAAAGTGCAACTTTTGAAGAATGAACTGAAAACTCATATTTTGTTCCAAAACAGTGTTTGGATGTGATAACAAGCTGTTTTATCATGTTTGTAATGTTACACGTGCATTTCCATACAAGTAGTAAGGTCTTGTATTAAGGCGTTCAAAACAGCGTTTGCTGGCGCTGTAAGCGCTCTAAACAGTGTTTCTGAGCATAACTTGGAGCAAAAGTGCAACTTTTGAAGAATGAACTGAAAACTTATATTTTGTTCTAAAACAGTGTTTGGATGTGATAACAAGCTGTTTTATCATGTTTGTATGTTACACATGCATTTCCTAACAAGTAGGTAAGGCTTGTATTAAGGCGTTCAAAACAGCGTTTGCTGGCGTTGTAAGAGCTCTAAACAGTGTTTCTGAGCATAACTTGGAGCAAAAGTGCAACTTTTGAAGAATGAACTGAAAACTCATATTTGGTGTTCTAAAACAGTGTTTGGATGTGATAACAAGCTGTTTTATCATGTTTGTAATGTTACACATCCATTTCCATACAAGTAGTAAGTCTTGTATTAAGGCGTTCAAAACAGCGTTTGCTGGAGCTGTAAGCGCTCTAAACAGTGTTTTCTGAGCATAACTTGGAGCAAAAGTGCAACTTTTGAAGAATGAACTGAAAACTCATATTTTGTTCCAAAACAGTGTTTGGATGTGATAACAAGCTGTTTTATCATGTTTGTAATGTTACACATGCATTTCCTAACAAGTAGTAAGGCTTGCATTAAGGCGTTCAAAACAGCGTTTGCTGGCGTTGTAAGAGCTCTAAACAGTGTTTCTGAGCATAACTTGTGGCAAAAGTGCAACTTTTGGAAGAATGAAAAGAAAACTCATATTTTGAATGAAAACAGTGTTTGGATGTGATAACAAGCTGTTTATCATGTTTGTAATGTTACACATCCATTTCCATACAAGTAGTAAGTCTTGTATTAAGGCGTTCAAAACAGCGTTTGCTGGAGCTGTAAGCGCTCTACAACAGTGTTTCTGAGCATAACTTGGAGCAAAAGTGCAACTTTTGAAGAATGAACTGAAAACTCATATTTTGTTCCAAAACAGTGTTTGGATGTGATAACAAGCTGTTTTATCATGTTTGTAATGTTACACATGCATTTCCTAACAAGTAGTAAGGCTTGCATTAAGGCGTTCAAAACAGCGTTTTCTGGCGTTGTAAGAGCTCTAAACAGTGTTTCTGAGCATAACTTGGGGCAAAAGTGCAACTTTTCAAGAATGAAAAGAAAACTCATATTTTGAATGAAAACAGTGTTTGGATGTGATAACAAGCTGTTTTATCATGTTTGTAATGTTACACATGCATTTCCATACAAGTAGTAAGGCTTGCATTAAGGCGTTCAAACAGCGTTTGCTGGCGCTGTAAGCGCTCTAAACAGTGTTTCTGAGCATAACTTGTGGCAAAAGTGCAACTTTTGAAGAATGAACTGAAAACTCATATTTTGTTCCAAAACAGTGTTTGGATGTGATAACAAGCTGTTTTATCATGTTTGTAATGTTACACATCCATTTCCATACAAGTAGTAAGTCTTGTATTAAGGCGTTCAAAACAGCGTTTGCTGACGCTGTAAGCGCTCTAAACAGTGTTTCTGAGCATAACTTGGAGCAAAAGTGCAACTTTGAAGAATGAACTGAAAACTCATATTTTGTTCCAAAACAGTGTTTGGATGTGATAACAAGCTGTTTTATCATGTTTGTAATGTTACACATCCATTTCCATACAAGTAGTAAGTCTTGTATTAAGGCGTTCAAAACAGCGTTTGCCGGGCGCTGTCAGCGCTCTAAACAGTGTTTCTGAGCATAACTTGTGGCAAAAGTGCAACTTTTGAAGAATGAACTGAAAACTCATATTTTGTTCTAAAACAGTGTTTGGATGTGATAACAAGCTGTTTTTATCATGTTTGTAATGTTACACATGCATTTCCAAACAAGTAGTAAGTCTTGTATTAAGGCGTTCAAAACAGCGTTTGCTGGCGCTGTAAGCGCTCTAAACAGTGTTTCTGAGCATAACTTGGAGCAAAAGTGCAACTTTTGAAGAATGAACTGAAAACTCATATTTTGTTCCAAAACAGTGTTTGGATGTGATAACAAGCTGTTTTATCATGTTTTGTAATGTTACACATGCATTTCCTAACAAGTAGTAAGGCTTGCATTAAGGCGTTCAAAACAGCGTTTGCTGGCGTTGTAAGAGCTCTAAACAGTGTTTCTGAGCATAACTTGTGGCAAAAGTGCAACTTTGAAGAATGAAAAGAAAACTCATATTTTGAATGAAAACAGTGTTTGGATGTGATAACAAGCTGTTTTATCATGTTTGTAATGTTACACATCCATTTCCATACAAGTAGTAAGTCTTGTATTAAGGCGTTCAAAACAGCGTTTTGCTGGAGCTGTAAGCGCTCTAAACAGTGTTTCTGAGCATAACTTGGAGCAAAAGTGCAACTTTTGAAGAATGAACTGAAAACTCATATTTTGTTCCAAAACAGTGTTTGGATGTGATAACAAGCTGTTTTATCATGTTTGTAATGTTACACATGCATTTCCTAACAAGTAGTAAGGCTTGCATAAGGCGTTCAAAACAGCGTTTTCTGGCGTTGTAAGAGCTCTAAACAGTGTTTCTGAGCATAACTTGGGGCAAAAGTGCAACTTTTCAAGAATGAAAAGAAAACTCATATTTTGAATGAAAACAGTGTTTGGATGTGATAACAAGCTGTTTTATCATGTTTGTAATGTTACACATGCATTTCCATACAAGTAGTAAGGCTTGCATTAAGGCGTTCAAAACAGCGTTTGCTGGCGCTGTAAGCGCTCTAAAACAGTGTTTCTGAGCATAACTTGTGGCAAAAGTGCAACTTTTGAAGAATGAACTGAAAACTCATATTTTGTTCCAAAACAGTGTTTGGATGTGATAACTGTGATAACAAGCTGTTTTATCATGTTTGTAATGTTACACATCCATTTCCATACAAGTAGTAAGTCTTGTATTAAGGCGTTCAAAACAGCGTTTGCTGACGCTGTAAGCGCTCTAAACAGTGTTTCTGAGCATAACTTGGAGCAAAAGTGCAACTTTTGAAGAATGAACTGAAAACTCATATTTTGTTCCAAAACAGTGTTTGGATGTGATAACAAGCTGTTTTATCATGTTTGTAATGTTACACATCCATTTCCATACAAGTAGTAAGTCTTGTATTAAGGCGTTCAAAACAGCGTTTGCCGGCGCTGTCAGCGCTCTAAACAGTGTTTCTGAGCATAACTTGTGGCAAAAGTGCAACTTTTGAAGAATGAACTGAAAACTCATATTTTGTTCCAAAACAGTGTTTGGATGTGATAACAAGCTGTTTTATCATGTTTGTAGTGTTACACATGCATTTCCTAACAAGTAGTAAGGCTTGCATTAAGGCGTTCAAACAGCGTTTTCTGGCGTTGTAAGCGCTCTAAACAGTGTTTCTGAGCATAACTTGGAGCAAAAGTGCAACTTTTGAAGAATGAACTGAAAACTCATATTTTGTTCCAAAACAGTGTTTGGATGTGATAACAAGCTGTTTTATCATGTTTGTAATGTTACACGTGCATTTCCATACAAGTAGTAAGTCTTGTATTAAGGCGTTCAAAACAGCGTTTGCTGGCGCTGTAAGCGCTCTAAACAGTGTTTCTGAGCATAACTTGGAGCAAAAGTGCAACTTTTGAAGAATGAACTGAAAACTTATATTTTGTTCTAAAACAGTGTTTGGATGTGATAACAAGCTGTTTTATCATGTTTGTAATGTTACACATGCATTTCCTAACAAGTAGGTAAGGCTTGTATTAAGGCGTTCAAAACAGCGTTTGCTGGCGTTGTAAGAGCTCTAAACAGTGTTTCTGAGCATAACTTGGAGCAAAAGTGCAACTTTTGAAGAATGAACTGAAAACTCATATTTTGTTCTAAAACAGTGTTTGGATGTGATAACAAGCTGTTTTATCATGTTTGTAATGTTACACATCCATTTCCATACAAGTAGTAAGTCTTGTATTAAGGCGTTCAAAACAGCGTTTGCTGGAGCTGTAAGCGCTCTAAACAGTGTTTCTGAGCATAACTTGGAGCAAAAGTGCAACTTTTGAAGAATGAACTGAAAACTCATATTTTGTTCCAAAACAGTGTTTGGATGTGATAACAAGCTGTTTTATCATGTTTGTAATGTTACACATGCATTTCCTAACAAGTAGTAAGGCTTGCATTAAGGCGTTCAAAACAGCGTTTGCTGGCGTTGTAAGAGCTCTAAACAGTGTTTCTGAGCATAACTTGTGGCAAAAGTGCAACTTTTGAAGAATGAAAAGAAAACTCATATTTTGAATGAAAACAGTGTTTGGATGTGATAACAAGCTGTTTTATCATGTTTGTAATGTTACACATCCATTTCCATACAAGTAGTAAGTCTTGTATTAAGGCGTTCAAAACAGCGTTTGCTGGAGCTGTAAGCGCTCTAAACAGTGTTTCTGAGCATAACTTGGAGCAAAAGTGCAACTTTTGAAGAATGAACTGAAAACTCATATTTTGTTCCAAAACAGTGTTTGGATGTGATAACAAGCTGTTTTATCATGTTTGTAATGTTACACATGCATTTCCTAACAAGTAGTAAGGCTTGCATTAAGGCGTTCAAAACAGCGTTTTCTGGCGTTGTAAGAGCTCTAAACAGTGTTTCTGAGCATAACTTGGGGCAAAAGTGCAACTTTTCAAGAATGAAAAGAAAAACTCATATTTTGAATGAAAACAGTGTTTGGATGTGATAACAAGCTGTTTTATCATGTTTGTAATGTTACACATGCATTTCCATACAAGTAGTAAGGCTTGCATTAAGGCGTTCAAAACAGCGTTTGCTGGCGCTGTAAGCGCTCTAAACAGTGTTTCTGAGCATAACTTGTGGCAAAAGTGCAACTTTTGAAGAATGAACTGAAAACTCATATTTTGTTCCAAAACAGTGTTTGGATGTGATAACAAGCTGTTTTATCATGTTTGTAATGTTACACATCCATTTCCATACAAGTAGTAAGTCTTGTATTAAGGCGTTCAAAACAGCGTTTGCTGACGCTGTAAGCGCTCTAAACAGTGTTTCTGAGCATAACTTGGAGCAAAAGTGCAACTTTTGAAGAATGAACTGAAAACTCATATTTTGTTCCAAAACAGTGTTTGGATGTGATAACAAGCTGTTTTATCATGTTTGTAATGTTACACATCCATTTCCATACAAGTAGTAAGTCTTGTATTAAGGCGTTCAAAACAGCGTTTGCCGGCGCTGTCAGCGCTCTAAACAGTGTTTCTGAGCATAACTTGTGGCAAAAGTGCAACTTTTGAAGAATGAACTGAAAACTCATATTTTGTTCCAAAACAGTGTTTGGATGTGATAACAAGCTGTTTTATCATGTTTGTAGTGTTACACATGCATTTCCTAACAAGTAGTAAGGCTTGCATTAAGGCGTTCAAAACAGCGTTTTCTGGCGTTGTAAGCGCTCTAAACAGTGTTTCTGAGCATAACTTGGAGCAAAAGTGCAACTTTTGAAGAATGAACTGAAAACTCATATTTTGTTCCAAAACAGTGTTTGGATGTGATAACAAGCTGTTTTATCATGTTTGTAATGTTACACGTGCATTTCCATACAAGTAGTAAGTCTTGTATTAAGGCGTTCAAAACAGCGTTTGCTGGCGCTGTAAGCGCTCTAAACAGTGTTTCTGAGCATAACTTGGAGCAAAAGTGCAACTTTTGAAGAATGAACTGAAAACTTATATTTTGTTCTAAAACAGTGTTTGGATGTGATAACAAGCTGTTTTATCATGTTTGTAATGTTACACATGCATTTCCTAACAAGTAGGTAAGGCTTGTATTAAGGCGTTCAAAACAGCGTTTGCTGGCGTTGTAAGAGCTCTAAACAGTGTTTCTGAGCATAACTTGGAGCAAAAGTGCAACTTTTGAAGAATGAACTGAAAACTCATATTTTGTTCTAAAACAGTGTTTGGATGTGATAACAAGCTGTTTTATCATGTTTGTAATGTTACACATCCATTTCCATACAAGTAGTAAGTCTTGTATTAAGGCGTTCAAAACAGCGTTTGCTGGAGCTGTAAGCGCTCTAAACAGTGTTTCTGAGCATAACTTGGAGCAAAAGTGCAACTTTTGAAGAATGAACTGAAAACTCATATTTTGTTCCAAAACAGTGTTTGGATGTGATAACAAGCTGTTTTATCATGTTTGTAATGTTACACATGCATTTCCTAACAAGTAGTAAGGCTTGCATTAAGGCGTTCAAAACAGCGTTTGCTGGCGTTGTAAGAGCTCTAAACAGTGTTTCTGAGCATAACTTGTGGCAAAAGTGCAACTTTTGAAGAATGAAAAGAAAACTCATATTTTGAATGAAAACAGTGTTTGGATGTGATAACAAGCTGTTTTATCATGTTTGTAATGTTACACATCCATTTCCATACAAGTAGTAAGTCTTGTATTAAGGCGTTCAAAACAGCGTTTGCTGGAGCTGTAAGCGCTCTAAACAGTGTTTCTGAGCATAACTTGGAGCAAAAGTGCAACTTTTGAAGAATGAACTGAAAACTCATATTTTGTTCCAAAACAGTGTTTGGATGTGATAACAAGCTGTTTTATCATGTTTGTAATGTTACACATGCATTTCCTAACAAGTAGTAAGGCTTGCATTAAGGCGTTCAAAACAGCGTTTTCTGGCGTTGTAAGAGCTCTAAACAGTGTTTCTGAGCATAACTTGGGGCAAAAGTGCAACTTTTCAAGAATGAAAAGAAAACTCATATTTTGAATGAAAACAGTGTTTGGATGTGATAACAAGCTGTTTTATCATGTTTGTAATGTTACACATGCATTTCCATACAAGTAGTAAGGCTTGCATTAAGGCGTTCAAAACAGCGTTTGCTGGCGCTGTAAGCGCTCTAAACAGTGTTTCTGAGCATAACTTGTGGCAAAAGTGCAACTTTTGAAGAATGAACTGAAAACTCATATTTTGTTCCAAAACAGTGTTTGGATGTGATAACAAGCTGTTTTATCATGTTTGTAATGTTACACATCCATTTCCATACAAGTAGTAAGTCTTGTATTAAGGCGTTCAAAACAGCGTTTGCTGACGCTGTAAGCGCTCTAAACAGTGTTTCTGAGCATAACTTGGAGCAAAAGTGCAACTTTTGAAGAATGAACTGAAAACTCATATTTTGTTCCAAAACAGTGTTTGGATGTGATAACAAGCTGTTTTATCATGTTTGTAATGTTACACATCCATTTCCATACAAGTAGTAAGTCTTGTATTAAGGCGTTCAAAACAGCGTTTGCCGGCGCTGTCAGCGCTCTAAACAGTGTTTCTGAGCATAACTTGTGGCAAAAGTGCAACTTTTGAAGAATGAACTGAAAACTCATATTTTGTTCTAAAACAGTGTTTGGATGTGATAACAAGCTGTTTTATCATGTTTGTAATGTTACACATGCATTTCCAAACAAGTAGTAAGTCTTGTATTAAGGCGTTCAAAACAGCGTTTGCTGGCGCTGTAAGCGCTCTAAACAGTGTTTCTGAGCATAACTTGGAGCAAAAGTGCAACTTTTGAAGAATGAACTGAAAACTCATATTTTGTTCCAAAACAGTGTTTGGATGTGATAACAAGCTGTTTTATCATGTTTGTAATGTTACACATGCATTTCCTAACAAGTAGTAAGGCTTGCATTAAGGCGTTCAAAACAGCGTTTGCTGGCGTTGTAAGAGCTCTAAACAGTGTTTCTGAGCATAACTTGTGGCAAAAGTGCAACTTTTGAAGAATGAAAAGAAAACTCATATTTTGAATGAAAACAGTGTTTGGATGTGATAACAAGCTGTTTTATCATGTTTGTAATGTTACACATCCATTTCCATACAAGTAGTAAGTCTTGTATTAAGGCGTTCAAAACAGCGTTTGCTGGAGCTGTAAGCGCTCTAAACAGTGTTTCTGAGCATAACTTGGAGCAAAAGTGCAACTTTTGAAGAATGAACTGAAAACTCATATTTTGTTCCAAAACAGTGTTTGGATGTGATAACAAGCTGTTTTATCATGTTTGTAATGTTACACATGCATTTCCTAACAAGTAGTAAGGCTTGCATTAAGGCGTTCAAAACAGCGTTTTCTGGCGTTGTAAGAGCTCTAAACAGTGTTTCTGAGCATAACTTGGGGCAAAAGTGCAACTTTTCAAGAATGAAAAGAAAACTCATATTTTGAATGAAAACAGTGTTTGGATGTGATAACAAGCTGTTTTATCATGTTTGTAATGTTACACATGCATTTCCATACAAGTAGTAAGGCTTGCATTAAGGCGTTCAAAACAGCGTTTGCTGGCGCTGTAAGCGCTCTAAACAGTGTTTCTGAGCATAACTTGTGGCAAAAGTGCAACTTTTGAAGAATGAACTGAAAACTCATATTTTGTTCCAAAACAGTGTTTGGATGTGATAACAAGCTGTTTTATCATGTTTGTAATGTTACACATCCATTTCCATACAAGTAGTAAGTCTTGTATTAAGGCGTTCAAAACAGCGTTTGCTGACGCTGTAAGCGCTCTAAACAGTGTTTCTGAGCATAACTTGGAGCAAAAGTGCAACTTTTGAAGAATGAACTGAAAACTCATATTTTGTTCCAAAACAGTGTTTGGATGTGATAACAAGCTGTTTTATCATGTTTGTAATGTTACACATCCATTTCCATACAAGTAGTAAGTCTTGTATTAAGGCGTTCAAAACAGCGTTTGCCGGCGCTGTCAGCGCTCTAAACAGTGTTTCTGAGCATAACTTGTGGCAAAAGTGCAACTTTTGAAGAATGAACTGAAAACTCATATTTTGTTCTAAAACAGTGTTTGGATGTGATAACAAGCTGTTTTATCATGTTTGTAATGTTACACATGCATTTCCAAACAAGTAGTAAGTCTTGTATTAAGGCGTTCAAAACAGCGTTTGCTGGCGCTGTAAGCGCTCTAAACAGTGTTTCTGAGCATAACTTGGAGCAAAAGTGCAACTTTTGAAGAATGAACTGAAAACTCATATTTTGTTCCAAAACAGTGTTTGGATGTGATAACAAGCTGTTTTATCATGTTTGTAATGTTACACATGCATTTCCTAACAAGTAGTAAGGCTTGCATTAAGGCGTTCAAAACAGCGTTTGCTGGCGTTGTAAGAGCTCTAAACAGTGTTTCTGAGCATAACTTGTGGCAAAAGTGCAACTTTTGAAGAATGAAAAGAAAACTCATATTTTGAATGAAAACAGTGTTTGGATGTGATAACAAGCTGTTTTATCATGTTTGTAATGTTACACATCCATTTCCATACAAGTAGTAAGTCTTGTATTAAGGCGTTCAAAACAGCGTTTGCTGGAGCTGTAAGCGCTCTAAACAGTGTTTCTGAGCATAACTTGGAGCAAAAGTGCAACTTTTGAAGAATGAACTGAAAACTCATATTTTGTTCCAAAACAGTGTTTGGATGTGATAACAAGCTGTTTTATCATGTTTGTAATGTTACACATGCATTTCCTAACAAGTAGTAAGGCTTGCATTAAGGCGTTCAAAACAGCGTTTTCTGGCGTTGTAAGAGCTCTAAACAGTGTTTCTGAGCATAACTTGGGGCAAAAGTGCAACTTTTCAAGAATGAAAAGAAAACTCATATTTTGAATGAAAACAGTGTTTGGATGTGATAACAAGCTGTTTTATCATGTTTGTAATGTTACACATGCATTTCCATACAAGTAGTAAGGCTTGCATTAAGGCGTTCAAAACAGCGTTTGCTGGCGCTGTAAGCGCTCTAAACAGTGTTTCTGAGCATAACTTGTGGCAAAAGTGCAACTTTTGAAGAATGAACTGAAAACTCATATTTTGTTCCAAAACAGTGTTTGGATGTGATAACAAGCTGTTTTATCATGTTTGTAATGTTACACATCCATTTCCATACAAGTAGTAAGTCTTGTATTAAGGCGTTCAAAACAGCGTTTGCTGACGCTGTAAGCGCTCTAAACAGTGTTTCTGAGCATAACTTGGAGCAAAAGTGCAACTTTTGAAGAATGAACTGAAAACTCATATTTTGTTCCAAAACAGTGTTTGGATGTGATAACAAGCTGTTTTATCATGTTTGTAATGTTACACATCCATTTCCATACAAGTAGTAAGTCTTGTATTAAGGCGTTCAAAACAGCGTTTGCCGGCGCTGTCAGCGCTCTAAACAGTGTTTCTGAGCATAACTTGTGGCAAAAGTGCAACTTTTGAAGAATGAACTGAAAACTCATATTTTGTTCCAAAACAGTGTTTGGATGTGATAACAAGCTGTTTTATCATGTTTGTAGTGTTACACATGCATTTCCTAACAAGTAGTAAGGCTTGCATTAAGGCGTTCAAAACAGCGTTTTCTGGCGTTGTAAGCGCTCTAAACAGTGTTTCTGAGCATAACTTGGAGCAAAAGTGCAACTTTTGAAGAATGAACTGAAAACTCATATTTTGTTCCAAAACAGTGTTTGGATGTGATAACAAGCTGTTTTATCATGTTTGTAATGTTACACGTGCATTTCCATACAAGTAGTAAGTCTTGTATTAAGGCGTTCAAAACAGCGTTTGCTGGCGCTGTAAGCGCTCTAAACAGTGTTTCTGAGCATAACTTGGAGCAAAAGTGCAACTTTTGAAGAATGAACTGAAAACTTATATTTTGTTCTAAAACAGTGTTTGGATGTGATAACAAGCTGTTTTATCATGTTTGTAATGTTACACATGCATTTCCTAACAAGTAGGTAAGGCTTGTATTAAGGCGTTCAAAACAGCGTTTGCTGGCGTTGTAAGAGCTCTAAACAGTGTTTCTGAGCATAACTTGGAGCAAAAGTGCAACTTTTGAAGAATGAACTGAAAACTCATATTTTGTTCTAAAACAGTGTTTGGATGTGATAACAAGCTGTTTTATCATGTTTGTAATGTTACACATCCATTTCCATACAAGTAGTAAGTCTTGTATTAAGGCGTTCAAAACAGCGTTTGCTGGAGCTGTAAGCGCTCTAAACAGTGTTTCTGAGCATAACTTGGAGCAAAAGTGCAACTTTTGAAGAATGAACTGAAAACTCATATTTTGTTCCAAAACAGTGTTTGGATGTGATAACAAGCTGTTTTATCATGTTTGTAATGTTACACATGCATTTCCTAACAAGTAGTAAGGCTTGCATTAAGGCGTTCAAAACAGCGTTTGCTGGCGTTGTAAGAGCTCTAAACAGTGTTTCTGAGCATAACTTGTGGCAAAAGTGCAACTTTTGAAGAATGAAAAGAAAACTCATATTTTGAATGAAAACAGTGTTTGGATGTGATAACAAGCTGTTTTATCATGTTTGTAATGTTACACATCCATTTCCATACAAGTAGTAAGTCTTGTATTAAGGCGTTCAAAACAGCGTTTGCTGGAGCTGTAAGCGCTCTAAACAGTGTTTCTGAGCATAACTTGGAGCAAAAGTGCAACTTTTGAAGAATGAACTGAAAACTCATATTTTGTTCCAAAACAGTGTTTGGATGTGATAACAAGCTGTTTTATCATGTTTGTAATGTTACACATGCATTTCCTAACAAGTAGTAAGGCTTGCATTAAGGCGTTCAAAACAGCGTTTTCTGGCGTTGTAAGAGCTCTAAACAGTGTTTCTGAGCATAACTTGGGGCAAAAGTGCAACTTTTCAAGAATGAAAAGAAAACTCATATTTTGAATGAAAACAGTGTTTGGATGTGATAACAAGCTGTTTTATCATGTTTGTAATGTTACACATGCATTTCCATACAAGTAGTAAGGCTTGCATTAAGGCGTTCAAAACAGCGTTTGCTGGCGCTGTAAGCGCTCTAAACAGTGTTTCTGAGCATAACTTGTGGCAAAAGTGCAACTTTTGAAGAATGAACTGAAAACTCATATTTTGTTCCAAAACAGTGTTTGGATGTGATAACAAGCTGTTTTATCATGTTTGTAATGTTACACATCCATTTCCATACAAGTAGTAAGTCTTGTATTAAGGCGTTCAAAACAGCGTTTGCTGACGCTGTAAGCGCTCTAAACAGTGTTTCTGAGCATAACTTGGAGCAAAAGTGCAACTTTTGAAGAATGAACTGAAAACTCATATTTTGTTCCAAAACAGTGTTTGGATGTGATAACAAGCTGTTTTATCATGTTTGTAATGTTACACATCCATTTCCATACAAGTAGTAAGTCTTGTATTAAGGCGTTCAAAACAGCGTTTGCCGGCGCTGTCAGCGCTCTAAACAGTGTTTCTGAGCATAACTTGTGGCAAAAGTGCAACTTTTGAAGAATGAACTGAAAACTCATATTTTGTTCCAAAACAGTGTTTGGATGTGATAACAAGCTGTTTTATCATGTTTGTAGTGTTACACATGCATTTCCTAACAAGTAGTAAGGCTTGCATTAAGGCGTTCAAAACAGCGTTTTCTGGCGTTGTAAGCGCTCTAAACAGTGTTTCTGAGCATAACTTGGAGCAAAAGTGCAACTTTTGAAGAATGAACTGAAAACTCATATTTTGTTCCAAAACAGTGTTTGGATGTGATAACAAGCTGTTTTATCATGTTTGTAATGTTACACGTGCATTTCCATACAAGTAGTAAGTCTTGTATTAAGGCGTTCAAAACAGCGTTTGCTGGCGCTGTAAGCGCTCTAAACAGTGTTTCTGAGCATAACTTGGAGCAAAAGTGCAACTTTTGAAGAATGAACTGAAAACTTATATTTTGTTCTAAAACAGTGTTTGGATGTGATAACAAGCTGTTTTATCATGTTTGTAATGTTACACATGCATTTCCTAACAAGTAGGTAAGGCTTGTATTAAGGCGTTCAAAACAGCGTTTGCTGGCGTTGTAAGAGCTCTAAACAGTGTTTCTGAGCATAACTTGGAGCAAAAGTGCAACTTTTGAAGAATGAACTGAAAACTCATATTTTGTTCTAAAACAGTGTTTGGATGTGATAACAAGCTGTTTTATCATGTTTGTAATGTTACACATCCATTTCCATACAAGTAGTAAGTCTTGTATTAAGGCGTTCAAAACAGCGTTTGCTGGAGCTGTAAGCGCTCTAAACAGTGTTTCTGAGCATAACTTGGAGCAAAAGTGCAACTTTTGAAGAATGAACTGAAAACTCATATTTTGTTCCAAAACAGTGTTTGGATGTGATAACAAGCTGTTTTATCATGTTTGTAATGTTACACATGCATTTCCTAACAAGTAGTAAGGCTTGCATTAAGGCGTTCAAAACAGCGTTTGCTGGCGTTGTAAGAGCTCTAAACAGTGTTTCTGAGCATAACTTGTGGCAAAAGTGCAACTTTTGAAGAATGAAAAGAAAACTCATATTTTGAATGAAAACAGTGTTTGGATGTGATAACAAGCTGTTTTATCATGTTTGTAATGTTACACATCCATTTCCATACAAGTAGTAAGTCTTGTATTAAGGCGTTCAAAACAGCGTTTGCTGGAGCTGTAAGCGCTCTAAACAGTGTTTCTGAGCATAACTTGGAGCAAAAGTGCAACTTTTGAAGAATGAACTGAAAACTCATATTTTGTTCCAAAACAGTGTTTGGATGTGATAACAAGCTGTTTTATCATGTTTGTAATGTTACACATGCATTTCCTAACAAGTAGTAAGGCTTGCATTAAGGCGTTCAAAACAGCGTTTTCTGGCGTTGTAAGAGCTCTAAACAGTGTTTCTGAGCATAACTTGGGGCAAAAGTGCAACTTTTCAAGAATGAAAAGAAAACTCATATTTTGAATGAAAACAGTGTTTGGATGTGATAACAAGCTGTTTTATCATGTTTGTAATGTTACACATGCATTTCCATACAAGTAGTAAGGCTTGCATTAAGGCGTTCAAAACAGCGTTTGCTGGCGCTGTAAGCGCTCTAAACAGTGTTTCTGAGCATAACTTGTGGCAAAAGTGCAACTTTTGAAGAATGAACTGAAAACTCATATTTTGTTCCAAAACAGTGTTTGGATGTGATAACAAGCTGTTTTATCATGTTTGTAATGTTACACATCCATTTCCATACAAGTAGTAAGTCTTGTATTAAGGCGTTCAAAACAGCGTTTGCTGACGCTGTAAGCGCTCTAAACAGTGTTTCTGAGCATAACTTGGAGCAAAAGTGCAACTTTTGAAGAATGAACTGAAAACTCATATTTTGTTCCAAAACAGTGTTTGGATGTGATAACAAGCTGTTTTATCATGTTTGTAATGTTACACATCCATTTCCATACAAGTAGTAAGTCTTGTATTAAGGCGTTCAAAACAGCGTTTGCCGGCGCTGTCAGCGCTCTAAACAGTGTTTCTGAGCATAACTTGTGGCAAAAGTGCAACTTTTGAAGAATGAACTGAAAACTCATATTTTGTTCTAAAACAGTGTTTGGATGTGATAACAAGCTGTTTTATCATGTTTGTAATGTTACACATGCATTTCCAAACAAGTAGTAAGTCTTGTATTAAGGCGTTCAAAACAGCGTTTGCTGGCGCTGTAAGCGCTCTAAACAGTGTTTCTGAGCATAACTTGGAGCAAAAGTGCAACTTTTGAAGAATGAACTGAAAACTCATATTTTGTTCCAAAACAGTGTTTGGATGTGATAACAAGCTGTTTTATCATGTTTGTAATGTTACACATGCATTTCCTAACAAGTAGTAAGGCTTGCATTAAGGCGTTCAAAACAGCGTTTGCTGGCGTTGTAAGAGCTCTAAACAGTGTTTCTGAGCATAACTTGTGGCAAAAGTGCAACTTTTGAAGAATGAAAAGAAAACTCATATTTTGAATGAAAACAGTGTTTGGATGTGATAACAAGCTGTTTTATCATGTTTGTAATGTTACACATCCATTTCCATACAAGTAGTAAGTCTTGTATTAAGGCGTTCAAAACAGCGTTTGCTGGAGCTGTAAGCGCTCTAAACAGTGTTTCTGAGCATAACTTGGAGCAAAAGTGCAACTTTTGAAGAATGAACTGAAAACTCATATTTTGTTCCAAAACAGTGTTTGGATGTGATAACAAGCTGTTTTATCATGTTTGTAATGTTACACATGCATTTCCTAACAAGTAGTAAGGCTTGCATTAAGGCGTTCAAAACAGCGTTTTCTGGCGTTGTAAGAGCTCTAAACAGTGTTTCTGAGCATAACTTGGGGCAAAAGTGCAACTTTTCAAGAATGAAAAGAAAACTCATATTTTGAATGAAAACAGTGTTTGGATGTGATAACAAGCTGTTTTATCATGTTTGTAATGTTACACATGCATTTCCATACAAGTAGTAAGGCTTGCATTAAGGCGTTCAAAACAGCGTTTGCTGGCGCTGTAAGCGCTCTAAACAGTGTTTCTGAGCATAACTTGTGGCAAAAGTGCAACTTTTGAAGAATGAACTGAAAACTCATATTTTGTTCCAAAACAGTGTTTGGATGTGATAACAAGCTGTTTTATCATGTTTGTAATGTTACACATCCATTTCCATACAAGTAGTAAGTCTTGTATTAAGGCGTTCAAAACAGCGTTTGCTGACGCTGTAAGCGCTCTAAACAGTGTTTCTGAGCATAACTTGGAGCAAAAGTGCAACTTTTGAAGAATGAACTGAAAACTCATATTTTGTTCCAAAACAGTGTTTGGATGTGATAACAAGCTGTTTTATCATGTTTGTAATGTTACACATCCATTTCCATACAAGTAGTAAGTCTTGTATTAAGGCGTTCAAAACAGCGTTTGCCGGCGCTGTCAGCGCTCTAAACAGTGTTTCTGAGCATAACTTGTGGCAAAAGTGCAACTTTTGAAGAATGAACTGAAAACTCATATTTTGTTCCAAAACAGTGTTTGGATGTGATAACAAGCTGTTTTATCATGTTTGTAGTGTTACACATGCATTTCCTAACAAGTAGTAAGGCTTGCATTAAGGCGTTCAAAACAGCGTTTTCTGGCGTTGTAAGCGCTCTAAACAGTGTTTCTGAGCATAACTTGGAGCAAAAGTGCAACTTTTGAAGAATGAACTGAAAACTCATATTTTGTTCCAAAACAGTGTTTGGATGTGATAACAAGCTGTTTTATCATGTTTGTAATGTTACACGTGCATTTCCATACAAGTAGTAAGTCTTGTATTAAGGCGTTCAAAACAGCGTTTGCTGGCGCTGTAAGCGCTCTAAACAGTGTTTCTGAGCATAACTTGGAGCAAAAGTGCAACTTTTGAAGAATGAACTGAAAACTTATATTTTGTTCTAAAACAGTGTTTGGATGTGATAACAAGCTGTTTTATCATGTTTGTAATGTTACACATGCATTTCCTAACAAGTAGGTAAGGCTTGTATTAAGGCGTTCAAAACAGCGTTTGCTGGCGTTGTAAGAGCTCTAAACAGTGTTTCTGAGCATAACTTGGAGCAAAAGTGCAACTTTTGAAGAATGAACTGAAAACTCATATTTTGTTCTAAAACAGTGTTTGGATGTGATAACAAGCTGTTTTATCATGTTTGTAATGTTACACATCCATTTCCATACAAGTAGTAAGTCTTGTATTAAGGCGTTCAAAACAGCGTTTGCTGGAGCTGTAAGCGCTCTAAACAGTGTTTCTGAGCATAACTTGGAGCAAAAGTGCAACTTTTGAAGAATGAACTGAAAACTCATATTTTGTTCCAAAACAGTGTTTGGATGTGATAACAAGCTGTTTTATCATGTTTGTAATGTTACACATGCATTTCCTAACAAGTAGTAAGGCTTGCATTAAGGCGTTCAAAACAGCGTTTTCTGGCGTTGTAAGAGCTCTAAACAGTGTTTCTGAGCATAACTTGGGGCAAAAGTGCAACTTTTCAAGAATGAAAAGAAAACTCATATTTTGAATGAAAACAGTGTTTGGATGTGATAACAAGCTGTTTTATCATGTTTGTAATGTTACACATCCATTTCCATACAAGTAGTAAGTCTTGTATTAAGGCGTTCAAAACAGCGTTTGCTGGAGCTGTAAGCGCTCTAAACAGTGTTTCTGAGCATAACTTGGAGCAAAAGTGCAACTTTTGAAGAATGAACTGAAAACTCATATTTTGTTCCAAAACAGTGTTTGGATGTGATAACAAGCTGTTTTATCATGTTTGTAATGTTACACATGCATTTCCTAACAAGTAGTAAGGCTTGCATTAAGGCGTTCAAAACAGCGTTTGCTGGCGTTGTAAGAGCTCTAAACAGTGTTTCTGAGCATAACTTGTGGCAAAAGTGCAACTTTTGAAGAATGAAAAGAAAACTCATATTTTGAATGAAAACAGTGTTTGGATGTGATAACAAGCTGTTTTATCATGTTTGTAATGTTACACATCCATTTCCATACAAGTAGTAAGTCTTGTATTAAGGCGTTCAAAACAGCGTTTGCTGGAGCTGTAAGCGCTCTAAACAGTGTTTCTGAGCATAACTTGGAGCAAAAGTGCAACTTTTGAAGAATGAACTGAAAACTCATATTTTGTTCCAAAACAGTGTTTGGATGTGATAACAAGCTGTTTTATCATGTTTGTAATGTTACACATCCATTTCCATACAAGTAGTAAGTCTTGTATTAAGGCGTTCAAAACAGCGTTTGCCGGCGCTGTAAGCGCTCTAAACAGTGTTTCTGAGCATAACTTGTGGCAAAAGTGCAACTTTTGAAGAATGAACTGAAAACTCATATTTTGTTCCAAAACAGTGTTTGGATGTGATAACAAGCTGTTTTATCATGTTTGTAGTGTTACACATGCATTTCCTAACAAGTAGTAAGGCTTGCATTAAGGCGTTCAAAACAGCGTTTTCTGGCGTTGTAAGCGCTCTAAACAGTGTTTCTGAGCATAACTTGGAGCAAAAGTGCAACTTTTGAAGAATGAACTGAAAACTCATATTTTGTTCCAAAACAGTGTTTGGATGTGATAACAAGCTGTTTTATCATGTTTGTAATGTTACACGTGCATTTCCATACAAGTAGTAAGTCTTGTATTAAGGCGTTCAAAACAGCGTTTGCTGGCGCTGTAAGCGCTCTAAACAGTGTTTCTGAGCATAACTTGGAGCAAAAGTGCAACTTTTGAAGAATGAACTGAAAACTTATATTTTGTTCTAAAACAGTGTTTGGATGTGATAACAAGCTGTTTTATCATGTTTGTAATGTTACACATGCATTTCCTAACAAGTAGGTAAGGCTTGTATTAAGGCGTTCAAAACAGCGTTTGCTGGCGTTGTAAGAGCTCTAAACAGTGTTTCTGAGCATAACTTGGAGCAAAAGTGCAACTTTTGAAGAATGAACTGTAAACTCATATTTTGTTCTAAAACAGTGTTTGGATGTGATAACAAGCTGTTTTATCATGTTTGTAATGTTACACATCCATTTCCATACAAGTAGTAAGTCTTGTATTAAGGCGTTCAAAACAGCGTTTGCTGGAGCTGTAAGCGCTCTAAACAGTGTTTCTGAGCATAACTTGGAGCAAAAGTGCAACTTTTGAAGAATGAACTGAAAACTCATATTTTGTTCCAAAACAGTGTTTGGATGTGATAACAAGCTGTTTTATCATGTTTGTAATGTTACACATGCATTTCCTAACAAGTAGTAAGGCTTGCATTAAGGCGTTCAAAACAGCGTTTTCTGGCGTTGTAAGAGCTCTAAACAGTGTTTCTGAGCATAACTTGGGGCAAAAGTGCAACTTTTCAAGAATGAAAAGAAAACTCATATTTTGAATGAAAACAGTGTTTGGATGTGATAACAAGCTGTTTTATCATGTTTGTAATGTTACACATCCATTTCCATACAAGTAGTAAGTCTTGTATTAAGGCGTTCAAAACAGCGTTTGCTGGAGCTGTAAGCGCTCTAAACAGTGTTTCTGAGCATAACTTGGAGCAAAAGTGCAACTTTTGAAGAATGAACTGAAAACTCATATTTTGTTCCAAAACAGTGTTTGGATGTGATAACAAGCTGTTTTATCATGTTTGTAATGTTACACATGCATTTCCTAACAAGTAGTAAGGCTTGCATTAAGGCGTTCAAAACAGCGTTTGCTGGCGTTGTAAGAGCTCTAAACAGTGTTTCTGAGCATAACTTGTGGCAAAAGTGCAACTTTTGAAGAATGAAAAGAAAACTCATATTTTGAATGAAAACAGTGTTTGGATGTGATAACAAGCTGTTTTATCATGTTTGTAATGTTACACATCCATTTCCATACAAGTAGTAAGTCTTGTATTAAGGCGTTCAAAACAGCGTTTGCTGGAGCTGTAAGCGCTCTAAACAGTGTTTCTGAGCATAACTTGGAGCAAAAGTGCAACTTTTGAAGAATGAACTGAAAACTCATATTTTGTTCCAAAACAGTGTTTGGATGTGATAACAAGCTGTTTTATCATGTTTGTAATGTTACACATGCATTTCCTAACAAGTAGTAAGGCTTGCATTAAGGCGTTCAAAACAGCGTTTTCTGGCGTTGTAAGAGCTCTAAACAGTGTTTCTGAGCATAACTTGGGGCAAAAGTGCAACTTTTCAAGAATGAAAAGAAAACTCATATTTTGAATGAAAACAGTGTTTGGATGTGATAACAAGCTGTTTTATCATGTTTGTAATGTTACACATGCATTTCCATACAAGTAGTAAGGCTTGCATTAAGGCGTTCAAAACAGCGTTTGCTGGCGCTGTAAGCGCTCTAAACAGTGTTTCTGAGCATAACTTGTGGCAAAAGTGCAACTTTTGAAGAATGAACTGAAAACTCATATTTTGTTCCAAAACAGTGTTTGGATGTGATAACAAGCTGTTTTATCATGTTTGTAATGTTACACATCCATTTCCATACAAGTAGTAAGTCTTGTATTAAGGCGTTCAAAACAGCGTTTGCTGACGCTGTAAGCGCTCTAAACAGTGTTTCTGAGCATAACTTGGAGCAAAAGTGCAACTTTTGAAGAATGAACTGAAAACTCATATTTTGTTCCAAAACAGTGTTTGGATGTGATAACAAGCTGTTTTATCATGTTTGTAATGTTACACATCCATTTCCATACAAGTAGTAAGTCTTGTATTAAGGCGTTCAAAACAGCGTTTGCCGGCGCTGTCAGCGCTCTAAACAGTGTTTCTGAGCATAACTTGTGGCAAAAGTGCAACTTTTGAAGAATGAACTGAAAACTCATATTTTGTTCTAAAACAGTGTTTGGATGTGATAACAAGCTGTTTTATCATGTTTGTAATGTTACACATGCATTTCCAAACAAGTAGTAAGTCTTGTATTAAGGCGTTCAAAACAGCGTTTGCTGGCGCTGTAAGCGCTCTAAACAGTGTTTCTGAGCATAACTTGGAGCAAAAGTGCAACTTTTGAAGAATGAACTGAAAACTCATATTTTGTTCCAAAACAGTGTTTGGATGTGATAACAAGCTGTTTTATCATGTTTGTAATGTTACACATGCATTTCCTAACAAGTAGTAAGGCTTGCATTAAGGCGTTCAAAACAGCGTTTGCTGGCGTTGTAAGAGCTCTAAACAGTGTTTCTGAGCATAACTTGTGGCAAAAGTGCAACTTTTGAAGAATGAAAAGAAAACTCATATTTTGAATGAAAACAGTGTTTGGATGTGATAACAAGCTGTTTTATCATGTTTGTAATGTTACACATCCATTTCCATACAAGTAGTAAGTCTTGTATTAAGGCGTTCAAAACAGCGTTTGCTGGAGCTGTAAGCGCTCTAAACAGTGTTTCTGAGCATAACTTGGAGCAAAAGTGCAACTTTTGAAGAATGAACTGAAAACTCATATTTTGTTCCAAAACAGTGTTTGGATGTGATAACAAGCTGTTTTATCATGTTTGTAATGTTACACATGCATTTCCTAACAAGTAGTAAGGCTTGCATTAAGGCGTTCAAAACAGCGTTTTCTGGCGTTGTAAGAGCTCTAAACAGTGTTTCTGAGCATAACTTGGGGCAAAAGTGCAACTTTTCAAGAATGAAAAGAAAACTCATATTTTGAATGAAAACAGTGTTTGGATGTGATAACAAGCTGTTTTATCATGTTTGTAATGTTACACATGCATTTCCATACAAGTAGTAAGGCTTGCATTAAGGCGTTCAAACAGCGTTTGCTGGCGCTGTAAGCGCTCTAAACAGTGTTTCTGAGCATAACTTGTGGCAAAAGTGCAACTTTTGAAGAATGAACTGAAAACTCATATTTTGTTCCAAAACAGTGTTTGGATGTGATAACAAGCTGTTTTATCATGTTTGTAATGTTACACATCCATTTCCATACAAGTAGTAAGTCTTGTATTAAGGCGTTCAAAACAGCGTTTGCTGACGCTGTAAGCGCTCTAAACAGTGTTTCTGAGCATAACTTGGAGCAAAAGTGCAACTTTTGAAGAATGAACTGAAAACTCATATTTTGTTCCAAAACAGTGTTTGGATGTGATAACAAGCTGTTTTATCATGTTTGTAATGTTACACATCCATTTCCATACAAGTAGTAAGTCTTGTATTAAGGCGTTCAAAACAGCGTTTGCCGGCGCTGTCAGCGCTCTAAACAGTGTTTCTGAGCATAACTTGTGGCAAAAGTGCAACTTTTGAAGAATGAACTGAAAACTCATATTTTGTTCCAAAACAGTGTTTGGATGTGATAACAAGCTGTTTTATCATGTTTGTAGTGTTACACATGCATTTCCTAACAAGTAGTAAGGCTTGCATTAAGGCGTTCAAAACAGCGTTTTCTGGCGTTGTAAGCGCTCTAAACAGTGTTTCTGAGCATAACTTGGAGCAAAAGTGCAACTTTTGAAGAATGAACTGAAAACTCATATTTTGTTCCAAAACAGTGTTTGGATGTGATAACAAGCTGTTTTATCATGTTTGTAATGTTACACGTGCATTTCCATACAAGTAGTAAGTCTTGTATTAAGGCGTTCAAAACAGCGTTTGCTGGCGCTGTAAGCGCTCTAAACAGTGTTTCTGAGCATAACTTGGAGCAAAAGTGCAACTTTGAAGAATGAACTGAAAACTTATATTTTGTTCTAAAACAGTGTTTGGATGTGATAACAAGCTGTTTTATCATGTTTGTAATGTTACACATGCATTTCCTAACAAGTAGGTAAGGCTTGTATTAAGGCGTTCAAAACAGCGTTTGCTGGCGTTGTAAGAGCTCTAAACAGTGTTTCTGAGCATAACTTGGAGCAAAAGTGCAACTTTTGAAGAATGAACTGAAAACTCATATTTTGTTCTAAAACAGTGTTTGGATGTGATAACAAGCTGTTTTATCATGTTTGTAATGTTACACATCCATTTCCATACAAGTAGTAAGTCTTGTATTAAGGCGTTCAAAACAGCGTTTGCTGGAGCTGTAAGCGCTCTAAACAGTGTTTCTGAGCATAACTTGGAGCAAAAGTGCAACTTTTGAAGAATGAACTGAAAACTCATATTTTGTTCCAAAACAGTGTTTGGATGTGATAACAAGCTGTTTTATCATGTTTGTAATGTTACACATGCATTTCCTAACAAGTAGTAAGGCTTGCATTAAGGCGTTCAAAACAGCGTTTTCTGGCGTTGTAAGAGCTCTAAACAGTGTTTCTGAGCATAACTTGGGGCAAAAGTGCAACTTTTCAAGAATGAAAAGAAAACTCATATTTTGAATGAAAACAGTGTTTGGATGTGATAACAAGCTGTTTTATCATGTTTGTAATGTTACACATCCATTTCCATACAAGTAGTAAGTCTTGTATTAAGGCGTTCAAAACAGCGTTTGCTGGAGCTGTAAGCGCTCTAAACAGTGTTTCTGAGCATAACTTGGAGCAAAAGTGCAACTTTTGAAGAATGAACTGAAAACTCATATTTTGTTCCAAAACAGTGTTTGGATGTGATAACAAGCTGTTTTATCATGTTTGTAATGTTACACATGCATTTCCTAACAAGTAGTAAGGCTTGCATTAAGGCGTTCAAAAACAGCGTTTGCTGGCGTTGTAAGAGCTCTAAACAGTGTTTCTGAGCATAACTTGTGGCAAAAGTGCAACTTTTGAAGAATGAAAAGAAAACTCATATTTTGAATGAAAACAGTGTTTGGATGTGATAACAAGCTGTTTTATCATGTTTGTAATGTTACACATCCATTTCCATACAAGTAGTAAGTCTTGTATTAAGGCGTTCAAAACAGCGTTTGCTGGAGCTGTAAGCGCTCTAAACAGTGTTTCTGAGCATAACTTGGAGCAAAAGTGCAACTTTTGAAGAATGAACTGAAAACTCATATTTTGTTCCAAAACAGTGTTTGGATGTGATAACAAGCTGTTTTATCATGTTTGTAATGTTACACATCCATTTCCATACAAGTAGTAAGTCTTGTATTAAGGCGTTCAAAACAGCGTTTGCCGGCGCTGTAAGCGCTCTAAACAGTGGTTTCTGAGCATAACTTGTGGCAAAAGTGCAACTTTTGAAGAATGAACTGAAAACTCATATTTTGTTCCAAAACAGTGTTTGGATGTGATAACAAGCTGTTTTATCATGTTTGTAGTGTTACACATGCATTTCCTAACAAGTAGTAAGGCTTGCATTAAGGCGTTCAAAACAGCGTTTTCTGGCGTTGTAAGCGCTCTAAACAGTGTTTCTGAGCATAACTTGGAGCAAAAGTGCAACTTTTGAAGAATGAACTGAAAACTCATATTTTGTTCCAAAACAGTGTTTGGATGTGATAACAAGCTGTTTTATCATGTTTGTAATGTTACACGTGCATTTCCATACAAGTAGTAAGTCTTGTATTAAGGCGTTCAAAACAGCGTTTGCTGGCGCTGTAAGCGCTCTAAACAGTGTTTCTGAGCATAACTTGGAGCAAAAGTGCAACTTTTGAAGAATGAACTGAAAACTTATATTTTGTTCTAAAACAGTGTTTGGATGTGATAACAAGCTGTTTTATCATGTTTGTAATGTTACACATGCATTTCCTAACAAGTAGGTAAGGCTTGTATTAAGGCGTTCAAAACAGCGTTTGCTGGCGTTGTAAGAGCTCTAAACAGTGTTTCTGAGCATAACTTGGAGCAAAAGTGCAACTTTTGAAGAATGAACTGAAAACTCATATTTTGTTCTAAAACAGTGTTTGGATGTGATAACAAGCTGTTTTATCATGTTTGTAATGTTACACATCCATTTCCATACAAGTAGTAAGTCTTGTATTAAGGCGTTCAAAACAGCGTTTGCTGGAGCTGTAAGCGCTCTAAACAGTGTTTCTGAGCATAACTTGGAGCAAAAGTGCAACTTTTGAAGAATGAACTGAAAACTCATATTTTGTTCCAAAACAGTGTTTGGATGTGATAACAAGCTGTTTTATCATGTTTGTAATGTTACACATGCATTTCCTAACAAGTAGTAAGGCTTGCATTAAGGCGTTCAAAACAGCGTTTTCTGGCGTTGTAAGAGCTCTAAACAGTGTTTCTGAGCATAACTTGGGGCAAAAGTGCAACTTTTCAAGAATGAAAAGAAAACTCATATTTTGAATGAAAACAGTGTTTGGATGTGATAACAAGCTGTTTTATCATGTTTGTAATGTTACACATCCATTTCCATACAAGTAGTAAGTCTTGTATTAAGGCGTTCAAAACAGCGTTTGCTGGAGCTGTAAGCGCTCTAAACAGTGTTTCTGAGCATAACTTGGAGCAAAAGTGCAACTTTTGAAGAATGAACTGAAAACTCATATTTTGTTCCAAAACAGTGTTTGGATGTGATAACAAGCTGTTTTATCATGTTTGTAATGTTACACATGCATTTCCTAACAAGTAGTAAGGCTTGCATTAAGGCGTTCAAAACAGCGTTTGCTGGCGTTGTAAGAGCTCTAAACAGTGTTTCTGAGCATAACTTGTGGCAAAAGTGCAACTTTTGAAGAATGAAAAGAAAACTCATATTTTGAATGAAAACAGTGTTTGGATGTGATAACAAGCTGTTTTATCATGTTTGTAATGTTACACATCCATTTCCATACAAGTAGTAAGTCTTGTATTAAGGCGTTCAAAACAGCGTTTGCTGGAGCTGTAAGCGCTCTAAACAGTGTTTCTGAGCATAACTTGGAGCAAAAGTGCAACTTTTGAAGAATGAACTGAAAACTCATATTTTGTTCCAAAACAGTGTTTGGATGTGATAACAAGCTGTTTTATCATGTTTGTAATGTTACACATGCATTTCCTAACAAGTAGTAAGGCTTGCATTAAGGCGTTCAAAACAGCGTTTGCTGGCGTTGTAAGAGCTCTAAACAGTGTTTCTGAGCATAACTTGTGGCAAAAGTGCAACTTTTGAAGAATGAAAAGAAAACTCATATTTTGAATGAAAACAGTGTTTGGATGTGATAACAAGCTGTTTTATCATGTTTGTAATGTTACACATCCATTTCCATACAAGTAGTAAGTCTTGTATTAAGGCGTTCAAAACAGCGTTTGCTGGAGCTGTAAGCGCTCTAAACAGTGTTTCTGAGCATAACTTGGAGCAAAAGTGCAACTTTTGAAGAATGAACTGAAAACTCATATTTTGTTCCAAAACAGTGTTTGGATGTGATAACAAGCTGTTTTATCATGTTTGTAATGTTACACATGCATTTCCTAACAAGTAGTAAGGCTTGCATTAAGGCGTTCAAAACAGCGTTTTCTGGCGTTGTAAGAGCTCTAAACAGTGTTTCTGAGCATAACTTGGGGCAAAAGTGCAACTTTTCAAGAATGAAAAGAAAACTCATATTTTGAATGAAAACAGTGTTTGGATGTGATAACAAGCTGTTTTATCATGTTTGTAATGTTACACATGCATTTCCATACAAGTAGTAAGGCTTGCATTAAGGCGTTCAAAACAGCGTTTGCTGGCGCTGTAAGCGCTCTAAACAGTGTTTCTGAGCATAACTTGTGGCAAAAGTGCAACTTTTGAAGAATGAACTGAAAACTCATATTTTGTTCCAAAACAGTGTTTGGATGTGATAACAAGCTGTTTTATCATGTTTGTAATGTTACACATCCATTTCCATACAAGTAGTAAGTCTTGTATTAAGGCGTTCAAAACAGCGTTGCTGACGCTGTAAGCGCTCTAAACAGTGTTTCTGAGCATAACTTGGAGCAAAAGTGCAACTTTTGAAGAATGAACTGAAAACTCATATTTTGTTCCAAAACAGTGTTTGGATGTGATAACAAGCTGTTTTATCATGTTTGTAATGTTACACATCCATTTCCATACAAGTAGTAAGTCTTGTATTAAGGCGTTCAAAACAGCGTTTGCCGGCGCTGTCAGCGCTCTAAACAGTGTTTCTGAGCATAACTTGTGGCAAAAGTGCAACTTTTGAAGAATGAACTGAAAACTCATATTTTGTTCCAAAACAGTGTTTGGATGTGATAACAAGCTGTTTTATCATGTTTGTAGTGTTACACATGCATTTCCTAACAAGTAGTAAGGCTTGCATTAAGGCGTTCAAAACAGCGTTTTCTGGCGTTGTAAGCGCTCTAAACAGTGTTTCTGAGCATAACTTGGAGCAAAAGTGCAACTTTTGAAGAATGAACTGAAAACTCATATTTTGTTCCAAAACAGTGTTTGGATGTGATAACAAGCTGTTTTATCATGTTTGTAATGTTACACGTGCATTTCCATACAAGTAGTAAGTCTTGTATTAAGGCGTTCAAAACAGCGTTTGCTGGCGCTGTAAGCGCTCTAAACAGTGTTTCTGAGCATAACTTGGAGCAAAAGTGCAACTTTTGAAGAATGAACTGAAAACTTATATTTTGTTCTAAAACAGTGTTTGGATGTGATAACAAGCTGTTTTATCATGTTTGTAATGTTACACATGCATTTCCTAACAAGTAGGTAAGGCTTGTATTAAGGCGTTCAAAACAGCGTTTGCTGGCGTTGTAAGAGCTCTAAACAGTGTTTCTGAGCATAACTTGGAGCAAAAGTGCAACTTTTGAAGAATGAACTGAAAACTCATATTTTGTTCTAAAACAGTGTTTGGATGTGATAACAAGCTGTTTTATCATGTTTGTAATGTTACACATCCATTTCCATACAAGTAGTAAGTCTTGTATTAAGGCGTTCAAAACAGCGTTTGCTGGAGCTGTAAGCGCTCTAAACAGTGTTTCTGAGCATAACTTGGAGCAAAAGTGCAACTTTTGAAGAATGAACTGAAAACTCATATTTTGTTCCAAAACAGTGTTTGGATGTGATAACAAGCTGTTTTATCATGTTTGTAATGTTACACATGCATTTCCTAACAAGTAGTAAGGCTTGCATTAAGGCGTTCAAAACAGCGTTTGCTGGCGTTGTAAGAGCTCTAAACAGTGTTTCTGAGCATAACTTGTGGCAAAAGTGCAACTTTTGAAGAATGAAAAGAAAACTCATATTTTGAATGAAAACAGTGTTTGGATGTGATAACAAGCTGTTTTATCATGTTTGTAATGTTACACATCCATTTCCATACAAGTAGTAAGTCTTGTATTAAGGCGTTCAAAACAGCGTTTGCTGGAGCTGTAAGCGCTCTAAACAGTGTTTCTGAGCATAACTTGGAGCAAAAGTGCAACTTTTGAAGAATGAACTGAAAACTCATATTTTGTTCCAAAACAGTGTTTGGATGTGATAACAAGCTGTTTTATCATGTTTGTAATGTTACACATGCATTTCCTAACAAGTAGTAAGGCTTGCATTAAGGCGTTCAAAACAGCGTTTTCTGGCGTTGTAAGAGCTCTAAACAGTGTTTCTGAGCATAACTTGGGGCAAAAGTGCAACTTTTCAAGAATGAAAAGAAAACTCATATTTTGAATGAAAACAGTGTTTGGATGTGATAACAAGCTGTTTTATCATGTTTGTAATGTTACACATGCATTTCCATACAAGTAGTAAGGCTTGCATTAAGGCGTTCAAAACAGCGTTTGCTGGCGCTGTAAGCGCTCTAAACAGTGTTTCTGAGCATAACTTGTGGCAAAAGTGCAACTTTTGAAGAATGAACTGAAAACTCATATTTTGTTCCAAAACAGTGTTTGGATGTGATAACAAGCTGTTTTATCATGTTTGTAATGTTACACATCCATTTCCATACAAGTAGTAAGTCTTGTATTAAGGCGTTCAAAACAGCGTTTGCTGACGCTGTAAGCGCTCTAAACAGTGTTTCTGAGCATAACTTGGAGCAAAAGTGCAACTTTTGAAGAATGAACTGAAAACTCATATTTTGTTCCAAAACAGTGTTTGGATGTGATAACAAGCTGTTTTATCATGTTTGTAATGTTACACATCCATTTCCATACAAGTAGTAAGTCTTGTATTAAGGCGTTCAAAACAGCGTTTGCCGGCGCTGTCAGCGCTCTAAACAGTGTTTCTGAGCATAACTTGTGGCAAAAGTGCAACTTTTGAAGAATGAACTGAAAACTCATATTTTGTTCCAAAACAGTGTTTGGATGTGATAACAAGCTGTTTTATCATGTTTGTAGTGTTACACATGCATTTCCTAACAAGTAGTAAGGCTTGCATTAAGGCGTTCAAAACAGCGTTTTCTGGCGTTGTAAGCGCTCTAAACAGTGTTTCTGAGCATAACTTGGAGCAAAAGTGCAACTTTTGAAGAATGAACTGAAAACTCATATTTTGTTCCAAAACAGTGTTTGGATGTGATAACAAGCTGTTTTATCATGTTTGTAATGTTACAACGTGCATTTCCATACAAGTAGTAAGTCTTGTATTAAGGCGTTCAAAACAGCGTTTGCTGGCGCTGTAAGCGCTCTAAACAGTGTTTCTGAGCATAACTTGGAGCAAAAGTGCAACTTTTGAAGAATGAACTGAAAACTTATATTTTGTTCTAAAACAGTGTTTGGATGTGATAACAAGCTGTTTTATCATGTTTGTAATGTTACACATGCATTTCCTAACAAGTAGGTAAGGCTTGTATTAAGGCGTTCAAAACAGCGTTTGCTGGCGTTGTAAGAGCTCTAAACAGTGTTTCTGAGCATAACTTGGAGCAAAAGTGCAACTTTTGAAGAATGAACTGAAAACTCATATTTTGTTCTAAAACAGTGTTTGGATGTGATAACAAGCTGTTTTATCATGTTTGTAATGTTACACATCCATTTCCATACAAGTAGTAAGTCTTGTATTAAGGCGTTCAAAACAGCGTTTGCTGGAGCTGTAAGCGCTCTAAACAGTGTTTCTGAGCATAACTTGGAGCAAAAGTGCAACTTTTGAAGAATGAACTGAAAACTCATATTTTGTTCCAAAACAGTGTTTGGATGTGATAACAAGCTGTTTTATCATGTTTGTAATGTTACACATGCATTTCCTAACAAGTAGTAAGGCTTGCATTAAGGCGTTCAAAACAGCGTTTGCTGGCGTTGTAAGAGCTCTAAACAGTGTTTCTGAGCATAACTTGTGGCAAAAGTGCAACTTTTGAAGAATGAAAAGAAAACTCATATTTTGAATGAAAACAGTGTTTGGATGTGATAACAAGCTGTTTTATCATGTTTGTAATGTTACACATCCATTTCCATACAAGTAGTAAGTCTTGTATTAAGGCGTTCAAAACAGCGTTTGCTGGAGCTGTAAGCGCTCTAAACAGTGTTTCTGAGCATAACTTGGAGCAAAAGTGCAACTTTTGAAGAATGAACTGAAAACTCATATTTTGTTCCAAAACAGTGTTTGGATGTGATAACAAGCTGTTTTATCATGTTTGTAATGTTACACATGCATTTCCTAACAAGTAGTAAGGCTTGCATTAAGGCGTTCAAAACAGCGTTTTCTGGCGTTGTAAGAGCTCTAAACAGTGTTTCTGAGCATAACTTGGGGCAAAAGTGCAACTTTTCAAGAATGAAAAGAAAACTCATATTTTGAATGAAAACAGTGTTTGGATGTGATAACAAGCTGTTTTATCATGTTTGTAATGTTACACATGCATTTCCATACAAGTAGTAAGGCTTGCATTAAGGCGTTCAAAACAGCGTTTGCTGGCGCTGTAAGCGCTCTAAACAGTGTTTCTGAGCATAACTTGTGGCAAAAGTGCAACTTTTGAAGAATGAACTGAAAACTCATATTTTGTTCCAAAACAGTGTTTGGATGTGATAACAAGCTGTTTTATCATGTTTGTAATGTTACACATCCATTTCCATACAAGTAGTAAGTCTTGTATTAAGGCGTTCAAAACAGCGTTTGCTGGAGCTGTAAGCGCTCTAAACAGTGTTTCTGAGCATAACTTGGAGCAAAAGTGCAACTTTTGAAGAATGAACTGAAAACTCATATTTTGTTCCAAAACAGTGTTTGGATGTGATAACAAGCTGTTTTATCATGTTTGTAATGTTACACATGCATTTCCTAACAAGTAGTAAGGCTTGCATTAAGGCGTTCAAAACAGCGTTTTCTGGCGTTGTAAGAGCTCTAAACAGTGTTTCTGAGCATAACTTGGGGCAAAAGTGCAACTTTTCAAGAATGAAAAGAAAACTCATATTTTGAATGAAAACAGTGTTTGGATGTGATAACAAGCTGTTTTATCATGTTTGTAATGTTACACATGCATTTCCATACAAGTAGTAAGGCTTGCATTAAGGCGTTCAAACAGCGTTTGCTGGCGCTGTAAGCGCTCTAAACAGTGTTTCTGAGCATAACTTGTGGCAAAAGTGCAACTTTTGAAGAATGAACTGAAAACTCATATTTTGTTCCAAAACAGTGTTTGGATGTGATAACAAGCTGTTTTATCATGTTTGTAATGTTACACATCCATTTCCATACAAGTAGTAAGTCTTGTATTAAGGCGTTCAAAACAGCGTTTGCTGACGCTGTAAGCGCTCTAAACAGTGTTTCTGAGCATAACTTGGAGCAAAAGTGCAACTTTTGAAGAATGAACTGAAAACTCATATTTTGTTCCAAAACAGTGTTTGGATGTGATAACAAGCTGTTTTATCATGTTTGTAATGTTACACATGCATTTCCTAACAAGTAGTAAGGCTTGCATTAAGGCGTTCAAAACAGCGTTTTCTGGCGTTGTAAGAGCTCTAAACAGTGTTTCTGAGCATAACTTGGGGCAAAAGTGCAACTTTTCAAGAATGAAAGAAAACTCATATTTTGAATGAAAACAGTGTTTGGATGTGATAACAAGCTGTTTTATCATGTTTGTAATGTTACACATGCATTTCCATACAAGTAGTAAGGCTTGCATTAAGGCGTTCAAAACAGCGTTTGCTGGCGCTGTAAGCGCTCTAAACAGTGTTTCTGAGCATAACTTGTGGCAAAAGTGCAACTTTTGAAGAATGAACTGAAAACTCATATTTTGTTCCAAAACAGTGTTTGGATGTGATAACAAGCTGTTTTATCATGTTTGTAATGTTACACATCCATTTCCATACAAGTAGTAAGTCTTGTATTAAGGCGTTCAAAACAGCGTTTGCTGACGCTGTAAGCGCTCTAAACAGTGTTTCTGAGCATAACTTGGAGCAAAAGTGCAACTTTTGAAGAATGAACTGAAAACTCATATTTTGTTCCAAAACAGTGTTTGGATGTGATAACAAGCTGTTTTATCATGTTTGTAATGTTACACATCCATTTCCATACAAGTAGTAAGTCTTGTATTAAGGCGTTCAAAAACAGCGTTTGCCGGCGCTGTCAGCGCTCTAAACAGTGTTTCTGAGCATAACTTGTGGCAAAAGTGCAACTTTTGAAGAATGAACTGAAAACTCATATTTTGTTCCAAAACAGTGTTTGGATGTGATAACAAGCTGTTTTATCATGTTTGTAGTGTTACACATGCATTTCCTAACAAGTAGTAAGGCTTGCATTAAGGCGTTCAAAACAGCGTTTTCTGGCGTTGTAAGCGCTCTAAACAGTGTTTCTGAGCATAACTTGGAGCAAAAGTGCAACTTTTGAAGAATGAACTGAAAACTCATATTTTGTTCCAAAACAGTGTTTGGATGTGATAACAAGCTGTTTTATCATGTTTGTAATGTTACACGTGCATTTCCATACAAGTAGTAAGTCTTGTATTAAGGCGTTCAAAACAGCGTTTGCTGGCGCTGTAAGCGCTCTAAACAGTGTTTCTGAGCATAACTTGGAGCAAAAGTGCAACTTTTGAAGAATGAACTGAAAACTTATATTTTGTTCTAAAACAGTGTTTGGATGTGATAACAAGCTGTTTTATCATGTTTGTAATGTTACACATGCATTTCCTAACAAGTAGGTAAGGCTTGTATTAAGGCGTTCAAAACAGCGTTTGCTGGCGTTGTAAGAGCTCTAAACAGTGTTTCTGAGCATAACTTGGAGCAAAAGTGCAACTTTTGAAGAATGAACTGAAAACTCATATTTTGTTCT
>NW_027507552.1:0-33223 GCF_052324685.1 Brachyhypopomus gauderio
CATTCTTCAAAAGTTGCACTTTTGCTCCAAGTTATGCTCAGAAACACTGTTTTAGAGCGCTTACAGCGCCAGCAAACGCTGTTTTGAACGCCTTAATACAAGACTTACTACTTGTATGGAAATGGATGTGTAACATTACAAACATGATAAAACAGCTTGTTATCACATCCAAACACTGTTTTCATTCAAAATATGAGTTTTCTTTTCATTCTTGAAAGTTGCACTTTTGCCCCAAGTTATGCTCAGAAACACTGTTTAGAGCTCTTACAACGCCAGCAAACGCTGTTTTGGAACGCCTTAATGCAAGCCTTACCTACTTGTTAGGAAATGCATGTGTAACATTACAAACATGATAAAACAGCTTGTTATCACATCCAAACACTGTTTTAGAACAAAATATGAGGTTTTCAGTTCATTCTTCAAAAGTTGCACTTTTGCTCCCAAGTTATGCTCAGAAACACTGTTTAGAGCGCTTACAGCGCCAGCAAACGTTGTTTTGAACGCCTTAATACAAGACTTACTACTTGTTTGGAAATGCATGTGTAACATTACAAACATGATAAAACAGCTTGTTATCACATCCAAACACTGTTTTCATTCAAAATATGAGTTTTCTTTTCATTCTTCAAAAGTTGCACTTTGCCACAAGTTATGCTCAGAAACACTGTTTAGAGCTCTTACAACGCCAGCAAACGCTGTTTTGAACGCCTTAATGCAAGCCTTACTACTTGTTAGGAAATGCATGTGTAACATTACAAACATGATAAAACAGCTTGTTATCACATCCAAACACTGTTTTGGAACAAAATATGAGTTTTCAGTTCATTCTTGAAAAGTTGCACTTTTGCCCCAAGTTATGCTCAGAAACACTGTTTAGAGCTCTTACAACGCCAGCAAACGCTGTTTTGAACGCCTTAATGCAAGCTTACCTACTTGTTAGGAAATGCATGTGTAACATTACAAACATGATAAAAACAGCTTGTTATCACATCCAAACACTGTTTTAGAACAAAATATGAGTTTTCAGTTCATTCTTCCAAAAGTTGCACTTTTGCCACAAGTTATGCTCAGAAACACTGTTTAGAGCGCTTACAGCGCCAGCAAACGCTGTTTTGAACGCCTTAATGCAAGCCTTACCTACTTGTTAGGAAATGCCATGTGTAACATTACAAACATGATAAAACAGCTTGTTATCACATCCAAACACTGTTTTCATTCAAAATATGAGTTTTCTTTTCATTCTTGAAAAGTTGCACTTTTGCCCCAAGTTATGCTCAGAAACACTGTTTAGAGCTCTTACAACGCCAGCAAACGCTGTTTTGAACGCCTTAATGCAAGCCTTACCTACTTGTTAGGAAATGCATGTGTAACATTACAAACAGATATAAAACAGCTTGTTATCACATCCAAACACTGTTTTAGAACAAATATGAGTTTTCAGTTCATTCTTCAAAAGTTGCACTTTTGCTCCAAGTTATGCTCAGAAACACTGTTTAGAGCGCTTACAGCGCCAGCAAACGTTGTTTTGAACGCCTTAATACAAGACTTACTACTTGTTTGGAAATGCATGTGTAACATTACAAACCATGATAAAACAGCTTGTTATCACATCCAAACACTGTTTTCATTCAAAATATGAGTTTTCTTTTCATTCTTCAAAAGTTGCACTTTTGCCACAAGTTATGCTCAGAAACACTGTTTAGAGCTCTTACAACGCCAGCAAACGCTGTTTTGAACGCCTTAATGCAAGCCCTTACTACTTGTTAGGAAATGCATGTGTAACATTACAAACATGATAAAACAGCTTGTTATCACATCCAAACACTGTTTTAGAACAAAATATGAGTTTTCAGTTCATTCTTCAAAAGTTGCACTTTTGCTCCAAGTTATGCTCAGAAACACTCTTTAGAGCGCTTACAGCGCCAGCAAACGCTGTTTTGAACGCCTTAATACAAGACTTACTACTTGTTTGGAAATGCATGTGTAACATTACAAACATGATAAAACAGCTTGTTATCACATCCAAACACTGTTTTGGAACAAAATATGAGTTTTCAGTTCATTCTTCAAAAGTTGCACTTTTGCCACAAGTTATGCTCAGAAACACTGTTTAGAGCGCTTACAGCGCCAGCAAACGCTGTTTTGAACGCCTTAATGCAAGACTTACTACTTGTATGGAAATGCATGTGTAACATTACAAACATGATAAAACAGCTTGTTATCACATCCAAACACTGTTTTGGAACAAAATATGAGTTTTCAGTTCATTCTTCAAAAGTTGCACTTTTGCTCCAAGTTATGCTCAGAAACACTGTTTAGAGCGCTTACAGCGCCAGCAAACGCTGTTTTGAACGCCTTAATACAAGACTTACTACTTGTATGGAAATGGATGTGTAACATTACAAACATGATAAAACAGCTTGTTATCACATCCAAACACTGTTTTCATTCAAAATATGAGTTTTCTTTTCATTCTTGAAAAGTTGCACTTTTGCCCCAAGTTATGCTCAGAAACACTGTTTAGAGCTCTTACAACGCCAGCAAACGCTGTTTTGAACGCCTTAATGCAAGCCTTACCTACTTGTTAGAAAATGCATGTGTAACATTACAAACATGATAAAACAGCTTGTTATCACATCCAAACACTGTTTTAGAACAAAATATGAGTTTTCAGTTCATTCTTCAAAAGTTGCACTTTTGCTCCAAGTTATGCTCAGAAACACTGTTTAGAGCGCTTACAGCGCCAGCAAACGTTGTTTTGAACGCCTTAATACAAGACTTACTACTTGTTTGGAAATGCATGTGTAACATTACAAACATGATAAAACAGCTTGTTATCACATCCAAACACTGTTTTCATTCAAAATATGAGTTTTCTTTTCATTCTTCAAAAGTTGCACTTTTGCCACAAGTTATGCTCAGAAACACTGTTTAGAGCTCTTACAACGCCAGCAAACGCTGTTTTGAACGCCTTAATGCAAGCCTTACTACTTGTTAGGAAATGCATGTGTAACATTACAAACATGATAAAACAGCTTGTTATCACATCCAAACACTGTTTTGGAACAAAATATGAGTTTTCAGTTCCATTCTTGAAAAGTTGCACTTTTGCCCCAAGTTATGCTCAGAAACACTGTTTAGAGCTCTTACAACGCCAGCAAACGCTGTTTTGAACGCCTTAATGCAAGCCTTAACCTACTTGTTAGGAAATGCATGTGTAACATTACAAACATGATAAAACAGCTTGTTATCACATCCAAACACTGTTTTAGAACAAAATATGAGTTTTCAGTTCATTCTTCAAAAGTTGCACTTTTGCCACAAGTTATGCTCAGAAACCACTGTTTAGAGCGCTTACAGCGCCAGCAAACGCTGTTTTGAACGCCTTAATGCAAGCCTTACCTACTTGTTAAGGAAATGCATGTGTAACATTACAAACATGATAAAACAGCTTGTTATCACATCCAAACCACTGTTTTCATTCAAAATATGAGTTTTCTTTTCATTCCTTGAAAAGTTGCACTTTGCCCAAAGTTATGCTCAGAAACACTGTTTAGAGCTCTTACAACGCCAGCAAACGCTGTTTTGAACGCCTTAAATGCAAGCCTTACCTACTTGTTAGGAAATGCATGTGTCAACATTACAAACATGATAAAACAGCTTGTTATCACATCCAAACACTGTTTAGAACAAAATATGAGTTTTCAGTTCATTCTTCAAAAGTTGCACTTTGCTCCAAGTTATGCTCAGAAACACTGTTTAGAGCGCTTACAGCGCCAGCAAACGTTGTTTTGAACGCCTTAATACAAGACTTACTACTTGTTTGAAATGCATGTGTAACATTACAAACATGATAAAACAGCTTGTTATCACATCCAACACCTGTTTTCATTCAAAATATGAGTTTTCTTTTCATTCTTCAAAAGTTGCACTTTTGCCACAAGTTATGCTCAGAAACACTGTTTAGAGCTCTTACAACGCCAGCAAACGCTGTTTTGAACGCCTTAATGCAGAGCCTTACTACTTGTTAGGAAATGCATGTGTAACATTACAAACATGATAAAACAGCTTGTTATCACATCCAAACACTGTTTTAGAACAAAATATGAGTTTTCAGTTCATTCTTCAAAAGTTGCACTTTTGCTCCAAGTTTATGCTCAGAAACACTCTTTAGAGCGCTTACAGCGCCAGCAAACGCTGTTTTGAACGCCTTAATACAAGACTTACTACTTGTTTGGAAATGCATGTGTAACATTACAAACATGATAAAACAGCTTGTTATCACATCCAAACACTGTTTGGAACAAAAATAGAGTTTTCAGTTCATTCTTCAAAAGTTGCACTTTGCTCCATGTTTATGCTCAGAAACACTGTTTAAGAGCGCTTACAGCGCCAGCAAACGCTGTTTTGAACGCCTTAATACAAGACTTACTACTGTATGGAAATGGATGTGTAACATTACAAACATGATAAAACAGCTTGTTATCACATCCAAAACACTGTTTTGGAACAAAATATGAGTTTTTCAGTTCATTCTTCAAAAGTTGCACTTTTGCCTCCAAGTTATGCTCAGAAACACTGTTTAGAGCGCTTACAGCGCCAGCAAACGCTGTTTGAACGCCTTAATACAAGACATTACTACTTGTATGGAAATGGATGTGTAACATTACAAAACATGATAAAACAGCTTGTTATCACATCCAAACACTGTTTTCATTCAAATATGAGTTTTCTTTTCATTCTTGAAAAGTTGCACTTTTGCCCCAAGTTATGCTCAGAAACACTGTTTAGAGCTCTTACAACGCCAGAAAACGCTGTTTTGAACGCCTTAATGCAAGCGCTTACTACTTGTTTAGGAAATGCATGTGTAACATTACAAACATGAATAAAACAGCTTGTTATCACATCCAAACACTGTTTTGGAACAAAATATGAGTTTTCAGTTCATCCTTCAAAAGTTGCACTTTGCTCCAAGTTATGCTCAGAAACACTGTTTAGGAGCGCTTACAGCGCCAGCAAACGCTGTTTGAACGCCTTAATACAAGACTTACTACTTGTATGGAAATGGATGTGTAACATTACAAACATGATAAAACAGCTTGTTATCACATCCAAACACTGTTTTCATTCAAAATATGAGTTTTCTTTTCATTCTTGAAAAGTTGCACTTTTGCCCCAAGGTTATGCTCAGAAACACTGTTTAGAGCTCTTACAACGCCAGAAAACGCTGTTTGAACGCCTTAATGCAAGCCTTACTACTTGTTAGGAAATGCATGTGTAACATTACAAACATGATAAAACAGCTTGTTATCACATCCAAACACTGTTTTGGAACAAAATATGAGTTTTCAGTTCATTCTTCAAAAGTTGCACTTTTGCTCCAAGTTATGCTCAGAAACACTGTTTAGAGCGCTTACAGCGCCAGCAAACGCTGTTTTGAACGCCTTAATACAAGACTTACTACTTGTATGGAAATGGATGTGTAACATTACAAACATGATAAAACAGCTTGTTATCACATCCAAAACACTGTTTTCATTCAAAATATGAGTTTTCTTTTCCATTCTTGAAAAGTTGCACTTTTGCCCCAAGTTATGCTCAGAAACACTGTTTAGAGCTCTTAAGCCTGCTTTATACCTCCGGACACGGACGAATTTCGTCCGTCCGTACCAAACGTAGCCTCCGTAGGGGGCCACTATACCTCTTTCCGTTTCCAACGTGTTATGATTTTTTTTAATACATCCTCTAGAGGGCAGTATAGTCAAATTTCCGGCACCAGCGCACCAGCAATCTCCTCCCAGCTGTTTTTGCATCGCTGTTTTATCGCGATGACCTGGCACCGTAGCAGAATGTAGCCTCTAACCAACTCGCAAAGTTTCTCTTCTAACTCGAGCGTCATTTTTTAAAGTCCAGTACTCTTCTTCATTGATTTTCCCGTATTGGTGTACGTTCGATGCTTCTGACTCTCTACTGCCCCCTGATTTGCGGTTTATATTGCTCCGTTACTACGGATTCGTAAGCGCTCTGGCAACGGACCCACTGACGGATGAAACGACCTCCGGAACCGGACGAAAGGGTCCGTATCCGTAATTACCGTAGGGTGTGAATGGCCCTTTACAACGCCAGCAAACGCTGTTTTGAACGCCTTAATGCAAGCCTTACCTACTTGTTAGGAAATGCATGTGTAACATTACAAACATGATAAAACAGCTTGTTATCACATCCAAACACTGTTTTAGAACAAAATATGAGTTTTCAGTTCATTCTTCAAAAGTTGCACTTTTGCTCCCAAGTTATGCTCAGAAAACACTGTTTAGAGCGCTTACAGCGCCAGCAAACGTTGTTTTGAACGCCTTAATACAAGACTTACTACTTGTTTGGAAATGCATGTGTAACATTACAAACATGATAAAACAGCTTGTTATCACATCCAAACACTGTTTTCATTCAAAATATGAGTTTTCTTTTCATTCTTCAAAAGTTGCACTTTTGCCACAAGTTATGCTCAGAAACACTGTTTAGAGCTCTTACAACGCCAGCAAACGCTGTTTTGAAACGCCTTAATGCAAGCCTTACTACTTGTTAGGAAATGCATGTGTAACATTACAAACATGATAAAACAGCTTGTTATCACATCCAAACACTGTTTTGGAACAAAATATGAGTTTTCAGTTCATTCTTGAAAAGTTGCACTTTTGCCCCAAGTTATGCTCAGAAACACTGTTTAGAGCTCTTACAACGCCAGGCAAACGCTGTTTTGAACGCCTTAATGCAAGCCTTACCTACTTGTTAGGAAATGCATGTGTAACATTACAAACATGATAAAACAGCTTGTTATCACATCCAAACACTGTTTTCATTCAAAATATGAGTTTCTTTTCATTCTTGAAAAGTTGCACTTTTGCCCCAAGTTATGCTCAGAAACACTGTTTAGAGCTCTTACAACGCCAGCAAACGCTGTTTTGAACGCCTTAATGCAAGCCTTACCTACTTGTTAGGAAATGCATGTGTAACATTACAAACATGATAAAACAGCTTGTTATCACATCCAAACACTGTTTTAGAACAAAATATGAGTTTTCAGTTCATTCTTCAAAAGTTGCACTTTTGCTCCAAGTTATGCTCAGAAACACTGTTTAGAGCGCTTACAGCGCCAGCAAACGTTGTTTTGAACGCCTTAATACAAGACTTACTACTTGTTTGGAAATGCATGTGTAACATTACAAACATGATAAAACAGCTTGTTATCACATCCAAACACTGTTTTCATTCAAAATATGAGTTTTCTTTTCATTCTTCAAAAGTTGCACTTTTGCCACAATTTATGCTCAGAAACACTGTTTAGAGCTCTTACAACGCCAGCAAACGCTGTTTTGAACGCCTTAATGCAAGCCTTACTACTTGTTAGGAAATGCATGTGTAACATTACAAACATGATAAAACAGCTTGTTATCACATCCAAACACTGTTTTAGAACAAAATATGAGTTTTCAGTTCATTCTTCAAAAGTTGCACTTTTGCTCCAAGTTATGCTCGCACTTTTGCTCCAAGTTATGCTCAGAAACACTCTTTAGAGCGCTTACAGCGCCAGCAAACGCTGTTTTGAACGCCTTAATACAAGACTTACTACTTGTTTGGAAATGCATGTGTAACATACAAAACATGATAAAACAGCTTGTTATCACATCCAAACACTGTTTTGGAACAAAATATGAGTTTTCAGTTCATTCTTCAAAAGTTGCACTTTTGCTCCAAGTTATGCTCAGAAACACCTGTTTAGAGCGCTTACAGCGCCAGCAAACGCTGTTTTTGAACGCCTTAATACAAGACTTACTACTTGTATGGAAATGGATGTGTAACATTACAAACATGATAAAACAGCTTGTTATCACATCCAAACACTGTTTTGGAACAAAATATGAGTTTTCAGTTTCATTCTTCAAAAGTTGCACTTTTGCTCCAAGTTATGCTCAGAAACACTGTTTAGAGCGCTTACAGCGCCAGCAAACGCTGTTTTGAACGCCTTAATACAAGACTTACTACTTGTATGGAAATGGATGTGTAACATTACAAACATGATAAAACAGCTTGTTATCACATCCAAACACTGTTTTCATTCAAAATATGAGTTTTCTTTTCATTCTTGAAAAGTTGCACTTTTGCCCCAAGTTATGCTCAGAAACACTGTTTAGAGCTCTTACAACGCCAGAAAACGCTGTTTTGAACGCCTTAATGCAAGCCTTACTACTTGTTAGGAAATGCATGTGTAACATTACAAACATGATAAAACAGCTTGTTATCACATCCAAACACTGTTTTGGAACAAAATATGAGTTTTCAGTTCATTCTTCAAAAGTTGCACTTTTGCTCCAAGTTATGCTCAGAAACACTGTTTAGAGCGCTTACAGCGCCAGCAAACGCTGTTTTGAACGCCTTAATACAAGACTTACTACTTGTATGGAAATGGATGTGTAACATTACAAACATGATAAAACAGCTTGTTATCACATCCAAACACTGTTTTCATTCAAAATATGAGTTTTCTTTTCATTCTTGAAAGTTGCACTTTTGCCCCAAGTTATGCTCAGAAACACTGTTTAGAGCTCTTACAACGCCAGAAAACGCTGTTTTGAACGCTTAATGCAAGCCTTACTACTTGTTAGGAAATGCATGTGTAACATTACAAACATGATAAAACAGCTTGTTATCACATCCAAACACTGTTTTGGAACAAAATATGAGTTTTCAGTTCATTCTTCAAAAGTTGCACTTTTGCCTCCAAGTTATGCTCAGAAACACTGTTTAGAGCGCTTACAGCGCCAGCAAACGCTGTTTTGAACGCCTTAATACAAGACTTACTACTTGTATGGAAATGGATGTGTAACATTACAAACATGATAAAACAGCTTGTTATCACATCCAAACACTGTTTTCATTCAAAATATGAGTTTTCTTTTCATTCTTGAAAAGTTGCACTTTTGCCCCAAGTTATGCTCAGAAACACTGTTTAGAGCTCTTACAACGCCAGCAACGCTGTTTTGAACGCCTTAATGCAAGCCTTACCTACTTGTTAGGAAATGCATGTGTAACATTACAAACATGATAAAACAGCTTGTTATCACATCCAAACACTGTTTAGAACAAAATATGAGTTTTCTTTTCATTCTTGAAAAGTTGCACTTTTGCCCCAAGTTATGCTCAGAAACACTGTTTAGAGCTCTTACAACGCCAGCAAACGCTGTTTTGAACGCCTTAATGCAAGCCTTACCTACTGTTAGGAAATGCATGTGTAACATTACAAACATGATAAAACAGCTTGTTATCACATCCAAACACTGTTTTAGAACAAAATATGAGTTTTCAGTTCATTCTTCAAAAGTTGCACTTTTGCTCCAAGTTATGCTCAGAAACACTGTTTAGAGCGCTTACAGCGCCAGCAAACGTTGTTTTGAACGCCTTAATACAAGACTTACTACTTGTTTGGAAATGCATGTGTAACATTACAAACATGATAAAACAGCTTGTTATCACATCCAAACACTGTTTTCATTCAAAATATGAGTTTTCTTTTCATTCTTCAAAAGTTGCACTTTTGCCACAAGTTATGCTCAGAAACACTGTTTAGAGCTCTTACAACGCCAGCAAACGCTGTTTTGAACGCCTTAATGCAAGCCTTACTACTTGTTAGGAAATGCATGTGTAACATTACAAACATGATAAAACAGCTTGTTATCACATCCAAACACTGTTTTAGAACAAAATATGAGTTTTCAGTTCATTCTTCAAAAAGTTGCACTTTTGCTCCAAGTTATGCTCAGAAACACTCTTTAGAGCGCTTACAGCGCCAGCAAACGCTGTTTTGAACGCCTTAATACAAGACTTACTATTGTTTGGAAATGCATGTGTAACATTACAAACATGATAAAACAGCTTGTTATCACATCCAAACACTGTTTTGGAACAAAATATGAGTTTTCAGTTCATTCTTCAAAAGTTGCACTTTTGCTCCAAGTTATGCTCAGAAACACTGTTTAGAGCGCTTACAGCGCCAGCAAACGCTGTTTTGAACGCCTTAATACAAGACTTACTACTTGTATGGAAATGGATGTGTAACATTACAAACATGATAAAACAGCTTGTTATCACATCCAAACACTGTTTTGGAACAAAATATGAGTTTTCAGTTCATTCTTCAAAAGTTGCACTTTTGCTCCAAGTTATGCCTCAGAAACACTGTTTAGAGACAGCGCCAGACAAAACGCTGTTTTGAACGCCCTTAATACAAGACTTACTACTTGTATGGAAATGGATGTGTAACATTACAAACATGATAAAACAGCTTGTTATCACATCCAAACACTGTTTTCATTCAAAATATGAGTTTTCTTTTCATTCTTGAAAAGTTGCACTTTTGCCCCAAGTTATGCTCAGAAACACTGTTTAGAGCTCTTACAACGCCAGAAAACGCTGTTTTGAACGCCTTAATGCAAGCCTTACTACTTGTTAGGAAATGCATGTGTACATTACAAACATGATAAAACAGCTTGTTATCACATCCAAACACTGTTTTGGAACAAAATATGAGTTTTCAGTTCATTCTTCAAAAGTTGCACTTTTGCTCCAAGTTATGCTCAGAAACACTGTTTAGAGCGCTTACAGCGCCAGCAAACGCTGTTTTGAACGCCTTAATACAAGACTTACTACTTGTATGGAAATGGATGTGTAACATTACAAACATAATAAAACAGCTTGTTATCACATCCAAACACTGTTTTCATTCAAAATATGAGTTTTCTTTTCATTCTTGAAAAGTTGCACTTTTGCCCCAAGTTATGCTCAGAAAACACTGTTTAGAGCTCTTAAGCCTGCTTTATACCTCCGGACACGGACGAATTTCGTCCGTCCGTACCAAACGTAGCCTCCGTAGGGGGCCACTATACCTCTTTCCGTTTCCAACGTTGTTATGATTTTTTTTAAATACATCCTCTAGAGGGCAGTATAGTCAAATTTCCGGCACCAGCGCACCAGCAATCTCCTCCCAGCTGTTTTTGCATCGCTGTTTATCGCGATGACCTGGCACCGTAGCAGAATGTAGCCTCTAACCAACTCGCAAAGTTTCTCTTCTAACTCGAGCGTCATTTTTTAAAGTCCAGTACTCTTCTTCATTGATTTTCCCGAATTGGTGTACCGTTCGATGCTTCTGACTCTCTACTGCCCCCTGATTTGCGGTTTTATATTGCTCCGTTACTACGGATTCGTAAGCGCTCTGGCAACGGACCCACTGACGGATGAAACGACCTCCGGAACCGGACGAAGGGTCCGTATCCGTAATTACCGTAGGGTGTGAATGGCCCTTTACAACGCCAGCAAACGCTGTTTTGAACGCCTTAATGCAAGCCTTACCTACTTGTTAGGAAATGCATGTGTAACATTACAAACATGATAAAACAGCTTGTTATCACATCCAAACACTGTTTTAGAACAAAATATGAGTTTTCAGTTCATTCTTCAAAAGTTGCACTTTTGCTCCAAGTTATGCTCAGAAACACTGTTTAGAGCGCTTACAGCGCCAGCAAACGTTGTTTTGAACGCCTTAATGCAAGCCTTACTACTTGTTAGGAAATGCATGTGTAACATTACAAACATGATAAAACAGCTTGTTATCACATCCAAACACTGTTTTCATTCAAAAATATGAGTTTTCTTTTCATTCTTGAAAAGTTGCACTTTTGCCCAAGTTATGCTCAGAAACACTGTTTAGAGCTCTTACAACGCCAGAAAACGCTGTTTTGAACGCCTTAATGCAAGCCTTACTACTTGTTAGGAAATGCATGTGTAACATTACAAACATGATAAAACAGCTTGTTATCACATCCAAACACTGTTTTGGAACAAAATATGAGTTTTCAGTTCATTCTTCAAAAGTTGCACTTTTGCTCCAAGTTATGCTCAGAAACACTGTTTAGAGCGCTTACAGCGCCAGCAAACGCTGTTTTGAACGCCTTAATACAAGACTTACTACTTGTATGGAAATGGATGTGTAACATTACAAACATGATAAAACAGCTTGTTATCACATCCAAACACTGTTTTCATTCAAAATATGAGTTTTCTTTTCATTCTTGAAAAGTTGCACTTTTGCCCCAAGTTATGCTCAGAAACACTGTTTAGAGCTCTTACAACGCCAGAAAACGCTGTTTTGAACGCCTTAATGCAAGCCTTACTACTTGTTAGGAAATGCATGTGTAACATTACAAACATGATAAAACAGCTTGTTATCACATCCAAACACTGTTTTGGAACAAAATATGAGTTTTCAGTTCATTCTTCAAAAGTTGCACTTTTGCTCCAAGTTATGCTCAGAAACACTGTTTAGAGCGCTTACAGCGCCAGCAAACGCTGTTTTGAACGCCTTAATACAAGACTTACTACTTGTATGGAAATGGATGTGTAACATTACAAACATGATAAAACAGCTTGTTATCACATCCAAACACTGTTTTCATTCAAAATATGAGTTTTCTTTTCATTCTTGAAAAGTTGCACTTTTGCCCCAAGTTATGCTCAGAAACACTGTTTAGAGCTCTTACAACGCCAGCAAACGCTGTTTTGAACGCCTTAATGCAAGCCTTACCTACTTGTTAGGAAATGCATGTGTAACATTACAAACATGATAAAACAGCTTGTTATCACATCCAAACACTGTTTTAGAACAAAATATGAGTTTTCAGTTCATTCTTCAAAAGTTGCACTTTTGCTCCAAGTTATGCTCAGAAACACTGTTTAGAGCGCTTACAGCGCCAGCAAACGTTGTTTTGAACGCCTTAATACAAGACTTACTACTTGTTTGGAAATGCATGTGTAACATTACAAACATGATAAAACAGCTTGTTATCACATCCAAACACTGTTTTCATTCAAAATATGAGTTTTCTTTTCATTCTTCAAAAGTTGCACTTTTGCCACAAGTTATGCTCAGAAACACTGTTTAGAGCTCTTACAACGCCAGCAAACGCTGTTTTGAACGCCTTAATGCAAGCCTTACTACTTGTTAGGAAATGCATGTGTAACATTACAAACATGATAAAACAGCTTGTTATCACATCCAAACACTGTTTTCATTCAAAATATGAGTTTTCAGTTCATTCTTGAAAAGTTGCACTTTTGCCCCAAGTTATGCTCAGAAACACTGTTTAGAGCTCTTACAACGCCAGCAAACGCTGTTTTGAACGCCTTAATGCAAGCCTTACCTACTTGTTAGGAAATGCATGTGTAACATTACAAACATGATAAAACAGCTTGTTATCACATCCAAACACTGTTTTAGAACAAAATATGAGTTTTCAGTTCATTCTTCAAAAGTTGCACTTTTGCCACAAGTTATGCTCAGAAACACTGTTTAGAGCGCTTACAGCGCCAGCAAACGCTGTTTTGAACGCCTTAATGCAAGCCTTACCTACTTGTTAGGAAATGCATGTGTAACATTACAAACATGATAAAACAGCTTGTTATCACATCCAAACACTGTTTTCATTCAAAATATGAGTTTTCTTTTCATTCTTGAAAAGTTGCACTTTTGCCCCAAGTTATGCTCAGAAACACTGTTTAGAGCTCTTACAACGCCAGCAAACGCTGTTTTGAACGCCTTAATGCAAGCCTTACCTACTTGTTAGGAAATGCATGTGTAACATTACAAACATGATAAAACAGCTTGTTATCACATCCAAACACTGTTTTAGAACAAAATATGAGTTTTCAGTTCATTCTTCAAAAGTTGCACTTTTGCTCCAAGTTATGCTCAGAAACACTGTTTAGAGCGCTTACAGCGCCAGCAAACGTTGTTTTGAACGCCTTAATACAAGACTTACTACTTGTTTGGAAATGCATGTGTAACATTACAAACATGATAAAACAGCTTGTTATCACATCCAAACACTGTTTTCATTCAAAATATGAGTTTTCTTTTCATTCTTCAAAAGTTGCACTTTTGCCACAAGTTATGCTCAGAAACACTGTTTAGAGCTCTTACAACGCCAGCAAACGCTGTTTTGAACGCCTTAATGCAAGCCTTACTACTTGTTAGGAAATGCATGTGTAACATTACAAACATGATAAAACAGCTTGTTATCACATCCAAACACTGTTTTAGAACAAAATATGAGTTTTCAGTTCATTCTTCAAAAGTTGCACTTTTGCTCCAAGTTATGCTCAGAAACACTCTTTAGAGCGCTTACAGCGCCAGCAAACGCTGTTTTGAACGCCTTAATACAAGACTTACTACTTGTTTGGAAATGCATGTGTAACATTACAAACATGATAAAACAGCTTGTTATCACATCCAAACACTGTTTTGGAACAAAATATGAGTTTTCAGTTCATTCTTCAAAAGTTGCACTTTTGCCACAAGTTATGCTCAGAAACACTGTTTAGAGCGCTTACAGCGCCAGCAAACGCTGTTTTGAACGCCTTAATGCAAGACTTACTACTTGTATGGAAATGCATGTGTAACATTACAAACATGATAAAACAGCTTGTTATCACATCCAAACACTGTTTTGGAACAAAATATGAGTTTTCAGTTCATTCTTCAAAAGTTGCACTTTTGCTCCAAGTTATGCTCAGAAACACTGTTTAGAGCGCTTACAGCGCCAGCAAACGCTGTTTTGAACGCCTTAATACAAGACTTACTACTTGTATGGAAATGGATGTGTAACATTACAAACATGATAAAACAGCTTGTTATCACATCCAAACACTGTTTTCATTCAAAATATGAGTTTTCTTTTCATTCTTGAAAAGTTGCACTTTTGCCCCAAGTTATGCTCAGAAACACTGTTTAGAGCTCTTACAACGCCAGCAAACGCTGTTTTGAACGCCTTAATGCAAGCCTTACCTACTTGTTAGGAAATGCATGTGTAACATTACAAACATGATAAAACAGCTTGTTATCACATCCAAACACTGTTTTAGAACAAAATATGAGTTTTCAGTTCATTCTTCAAAAGTTGCACTTTTGCTCCAAGTTATGCTCAGAAACACTGTTTAGAGCGCTTACAGCGCCAGCAAACGTTGTTTTGAACGCCTTAATACAAGACTTACTACTTGTTTGGAAATGCATGTGTAACATTACAAACATGATAAAACAGCTTGTTATCACATCCAAACACTGTTTTCATTCAAAATATGAGTTTTCTTTTCATTCTTCAAAAGTTGCACTTTTGCCACAAGTTATGCTCAGAAACACTGTTTAGAGCTCTTACAACGCCAGCAAACGCTGTTTTGAACGCCTTAATGCAAGCCTTACTACTTGTTAGGAAATGCATGTGTAACATTACAAACATGATAAAACAGCTTGTTATCACATCCAAACACTGTTTTAGAACAAAATATGAGTTTTCAGTTCATTCTTCAAAAGTTGCACTTTTGCTCCAAGTTATGCTCAGAAACACTCTTTAGAGCGCTTACAGCGCCAGCAAACGCTGTTTTGAACGCCTTAATACAAGACTTACTACTTGTTTGGAAATGCATGTGTAACATTACAAACATGATAAAACAGCTTGTTATCACATCCAAACACTGTTTTCATTCAAAATATGAGTTTTCTTTTCATTCTTCAAAAGTTGCACTTTTGCCACAAGTTATGCTCAGAAACACTGTTTAGAGCTCTTACAACGCCAGCAAACGCTGTTTTGAACGCCTTAATGCAAGCCTTACTACTTGTTAGGAAATGCATGTGTAACATTACAAACATGATAAAACAGCTTGTTATCACGTCCAAACACTGTTTTAGAACAAAATATGAGTTTTCAGTTCATTCTTCAAAAGTTGCACTTTTGCTCCAAGTTATGCTCAGAAACACTCTTTAGAGCGCTTACAGCGCCAGCAAACGCTGTTTTGAACGCCTTAATACAAGACTTACTACTTGTTTGGAAATGCATGTGTAACATTACAAACATGATAAAACAGCTTGTTATCACATCCAAACACTGTTTTGGAACAAAATATGAGTTTTCAGTTCATTCTTCAAAAGTTGCACTTTTGCCACAAGTTATGCTCAGAAACACTGTTTAGAGCGCTTACAGCGCCAGCAAACGCTGTTTTGAACGCCTTAATGCAAGACTTACTACTTGTATGGAAATGCATGTGTAACATTACAAACATGATAAAACAGCTTGTTATCACATCCAAACACTGTTTTGGAACAAAATATGAGTTTTCAGTTCATTCTTCAAAAGTTGCACTTTTGCTCCAAGTTATGCTCAGAAACACTGTTTAGAGCGCTTACAGCGCAAGCAAACGCTGTTTTGAACGCCTTAATACAAGACTTACTACTTGTTTGGAAATGCATGTGTAACATTACAAACATGATAAAACAGCTTGTTATCACATCCAAACACTGTTTTCATTCAAAATATGAGTTTTCTTTTCATTCTTGAAAAGTTGCACTTTTGCCCCAAGTTATGCTCAGAAACACTGTTTAGAGCTCTTACAACGCCAGAAAACGCTGTTTTGAACGCCTTAATGCAAGCCTTACTACTTGTTAGGAAATGCATGTGTAACATTACAAACATGATAAAACAGCTTGTTATCACATCCAAACACTGTTTTGGAACAAAATATGAGTTTTCAGTTCATTCTTCAAAAGTTGCACTTTTGCTCCAAGTTATGCTCAGAAACACTGTTTAGAGCGCTTACAGCGCCAGCAAACGCTGTTTTGAACGCCTTAATACAAGACTTACTACTTGTATGGAAATGGATGTGTAACATTACAAACATGATAAAACAGCTTGTTATCACATCCAAACACTGTTTTCATTCAAAATATGAGTTTTCTTTTCATTCTTGAAAAGTTGCACTTTTGCCCCAAGTTATGCTCAGAAACACTGTTTAGAGCTCTTACAACGCCAGAAAACGCTGTTTTGAACGCCTTAATGCAAGCCTTACTACTTGTTAGGAAATGCATGTGTAACATTACAAACATGATAAAACAGCTTGTTATCACATCCAAACACTGTTTTGGAACAAAATATGAGTTTTCAGTTCATTCTTCAAAAGTTGCACTTTTGCTCCAAGTTATGCTCAGAAACACTGTTTAGAGCGCTTACAGCGCCAGCAAACGCTGTTTTGAACGCCTTAATACAAGACTTACTACTTGTATGGAAATGGATGTGTAACATTACAAACATGATAAAACAGCTTGTTATCACATCCAAACACTGTTTTGGAACAAAATATGAGTTTTCAGTTCATTCTTCAAAAGTTGCACTTTTGCTCCAAGTTATGCTCAGAAACACTCTTTAGAGCGCTTACAGCGCCAGCAAACGCTGTTTTGAACGCCTTAATACAAGACTTACTACTTGTTTGGAAATGCATGTGTAACATTACAAACATGATAAAACAGCTTGTTATCACATCCAAACACTGTTTTGGAACAAAATATGAGTTTTCAGTTCATTCTTCAAAAGTTGCACTTTTGCCACAAGTTATGCTCAGAAACACTGTTTAGAGCGCTTACAGCGCCAGCAAACGCTGTTTTGAACGCCTTAATGCAAGACTTACTACTTGTATGGAAATGCATGTGTAACATTACAAACATGATAAAACAGCTTGTTATCACATCCAAACACTGTTTTGGAACAAAATATGAGTTTTCAGTTCATTCTTCAAAAGTTGCACTTTTGCTCCAAGTTATGCTCAGAAACACTGTTTAGAGCGCTTACAGCGCCAGCAAACGCTGTTTTGAACGCCTTAATACAAGACTTACTACTTGTATGGAAATGGATGTGTAACATTACAAACATGATAAAACAGCTTGTTATCACATCCAAACACTGTTTTCATTCAAAATATGAGTTTTCTTTTCATTCTTGAAAAGTTGCACTTTTGCCCCAAGTTATGCTCAGAAACACTGTTTAGAGCTCTTACAACGCCAGCAAACGCTGTTTTGAACGCCTTAATGCAAGCCTTACCTACTTGTTAGGAAATGCATGTGTAACATTACAAACATGATAAAACAGCTTGTTATCACATCCAAACACTGTTTTAGAACAAAATATGAGTTTTCAGTTCATTCTTCAAAAGTTGCACTTTTGCTCCAAGTTATGCTCAGAAACACTGTTTAGAGCGCTTACAGCGCCAGCAAACGTTGTTTTGAACGCCTTAATACAAGACTTACTACTTGTTTGGAAATGCATGTGTAACATTACAAACATGATAAAACAGCTTGTTATCACATCCAAACACTGTTTTCATTCAAAATATGAGTTTTCTTTTCATTCTTCAAAAGTTGCACTTTTGCCACAAGTTATGCTCAGAAACACTGTTTAGAGCTCTTACAACGCCAGCAAACGCTGTTTTGAACGCCTTAATGCAAGCCTTACTACTTGTTAGGAAATGCATGTGTAACATTACAAACATGATAAAACAGCTTGTTATCACATCCAAACACTGTTTTAGAACAAAATATGAGTTTTCAGTTCATTCTTCAAAAGTTGCACTTTTGCTCCAAGTTATGCTCAGAAACACTCTTTAGAGCGCTTACAGCGCCAGCAAACGCTGTTTTGAACGCCTTAATACAAGACTTACTACTTGTTTGGAAATGCATGTGTAACATTACAAACATGATAAAACAGCTTGTTATCACATCCAAACACTGTTTTGGAACAAAATATGAGTTTTCAGTTCATTCTTCAAAAGTTGCACTTTTGCCACAAGTTATGCTCAGAAACACTGTTTAGAGCGCTTACAGCGCCAGCAAACGCTGTTTTGAACGCCTTAATGCAAGACTTACTACTTGTATGGAAATGCATGTGTAACATTACAAACATGATAAAACAGCTTGTTATCACATCCAAACACTGTTTTGGAACAAAATATGAGTTTTCAGTTCATTCTTCAAAAGTTGCACTTTTGCTCCAAGTTATGCTCAGAAACACTGTTTAGAGCGCTTACAGCGCCAGCAAACGCTGTTTTGAACGCCTTAATACAAGACTTACTACTTGTATGGAAATGGATGTGTAACATTACAAACATGATAAAACAGCTTGTTATCACATCCAAACACTGTTTTCATTCAAAATATGAGTTTTCTTTTCATTCTTGAAAAGTTGCACTTTTGCCCCAAGTTATGCTCAGAAACACTGTTTAGAGCTCTTACAACGCCAGCAAACGCTGTTTTGAACGCCTTAATGCAAGCCTTACCTACTTGTTAGGAAATGCATGTGTAACATTACAAACATGATAAAACAGCTTGTTATCACATCCAAACACTGTTTTAGAACAAAATATGAGTTTTCAGTTCATTCTTCAAAAGTTGCACTTTTGCTCCAAGTTATGCTCAGAAACACTGTTTAGAGCGCTTACAGCGCCAGCAAACGTTGTTTTGAACGCCTTAATACAAGACTTACTACTTGTTTGGAAATGCATGTGTAACATTACAAACATGATAAAACAGCTTGTTATCACATCCAAACACTGTTTTCATTCAAAATATGAGTTTTCTTTTCATTCTTCAAAAGTTGCACTTTTGCCACAAGTTATGCTCAGAAACACTGTTTAGAGCTCTTACAACGCCAGCAAACGCTGTTTTGAACGCCTTAATGCAAGCCTTACTACTTGTTAGGAAATGCATGTGTAACATTACAAACATGATAAAACAGCTTGTTATCACATCCAAACACTGTTTTAGAACAAAATATGAGTTTTCAGTTCATTCTTCAAAAGTTGCACTTTTGCTCCAAGTTATGCTCAGAAACACTGTTTAGAGCGCTTACAGCGCCAGCAAACGCTGTTTTGAACGCCTTAATACAAGACTTACTACTTGTATGGAAATGGATGTGTAACATTACAAACATGATAAAACAGCTTGTTATCACATCCAAACACTGTTTTCATTCAAAATATGAGTTTTCTTTTCATTCTTGAAAAGTTGCACTTTTGCCCCAAGTTATGCTCAGAAACACTGTTTAGAGCTCTTACAACGCCAGAAAACGCTGTTTTGAACGCCTTAATGCAAGCCTTACTACTTGTTAGGAAATGCATGTGTAACATTACAAACATGATAAAACAGCTTGTTATCACATCCAAACACTGTTTTGGAACAAAATATGAGTTTTCAGTTCATTCTTCAAAAGTTGCACTTTTGCTCCAAGTTATGCTCAGAAACACTGTTTAGAGCGCTTACAGCGCCAGCAAACGCTGTTTTGAACGCCTTAATACAAGACTTACTACTTGTATGGAAATGGATGTGTAACATTACAAACATGATAAAACAGCTTGTTATCACATCCAAACACTGTTTTCATTCAAAATATGAGTTTTCTTTTCATTCTTGAAAAGTTGCACTTTTGCCCCAAGTTATGCTCAGAAACACTGTTTAGAGCGCTTACAGCGCCAGCAAACGCTGTTTTGAACGCCTTAATACAAGACTTACTACTTGTATGGAAATGGATGTGTAACATTACAAACATGATAAAACAGCTTGTTATCACATCCAAACACTGTTTTCATTCAAAATATGAGTTTTCTTTTCATTCTTGAAAAGTTGCACTTTTGCCCCAAGTTATGCTCAGAAACACTGTTTAGAGCTCTTACAACGCCAGAAAACGCTGTTTTGAACGCCTTAATGCAAGCCTTACTACTTGTTAGGAAATGCATGTGTAACATTACAAACATGATAAAACAGCTTGTTATCACATCCAAACACTGTTTTGGAACAAAATATGAGTTTTCAGTTCATTCTTCAAAAGTTGCACTTTTGCTCCAAGTTATGCTCAGAAACACTGTTTAGAGCGCTTACAGCGCCAGCAAACGCTGTTTTGAACGCCTTAATACAAGACTTACTACTTGTATGGAAATGGATGTGTAACATTACAAACATGATAAAACAGCTTGTTATCACATCCAAACACTGTTTTGGAACAAAATATGAGTTTTCAGTTCATTCTTCAAAAGTTGCACTTTTGCTCCAAGTTATGCTCAGAAACACTCTTTAGAGCGCTTACAGCGCCAGCAAACGCTGTTTTGAACGCCTTAATACAAGACTTACTACTTGTTTGGAAATGCATGTGTAACATTACAAACATGATAAAACAGCTTGTTATCACATCCAAACACTGTTTTGGAACAAAATATGAGTTTTCAGTTCATTCTTCAAAAGTTGCACTTTTGCCACAAGTTATGCTCAGAAACACTGTTTAGAGCGCTTACAGCGCCAGCAAACGCTGTTTTGAACGCCTTAATGCAAGACTTACTACTTGTATGGAAATGCATGTGTAACATTACAAACATGATAAAACAGCTTGTTATCACATCCAAACACTGTTTTGGAACAAAATATGAGTTTTCAGTTCATTCTTCAAAAGTTGCACTTTTGCTCCAAGTTATGCTCAGAAACACTGTTTAGAGCGCTTACAGCGCCAGCAAACGCTGTTTTGAACGCCTTAATACAAGACTTACTACTTGTATGGAAATGGATGTGTAACATTACAAACATGATAAAACAGCTTGTTATCACATCCAAACACTGTTTTCATTCAAAATATGAGTTTTCTTTTCATTCTTGAAAAGTTGCACTTTTGCCCCCAAGTTATGCTCAGAAACACTGTTTAGAGCTCTTACAACGCCAGCAAACGCTGTTTTGAACGCCTTAATGCAAGCCTTACCTACTTGTTAGGAAATGCATGTGTAACATTACAAACATGATAAAACAGCTTGTTATCACATCCAAACACTGTTTTAGAACAAAATATGAGTTTTCAGTTCATTCTTCAAAAGTTGCACTTTTGCTCCAAGTTATGCTCAGAAACACTGTTTAGAGCGCTTACAGCGCCAGCAAACGTTGTTTTGAACGCCTTAATACAAGACTTACTACTTGTTTGGAAATGCATGTGTAACATTACAAACATGATAAAACAGCTTGTTATCACATCCAAACACTGTTTTCATTCAAAATATGAGTTTTCTTTTCATTCTTCAAAAGTTGCACTTTTGCCACAAGTTATGCTCAGAAACACTGTTTAGAGCTCTTACAACGCCAGCAAACGCTGTTTTGAACGCCTTAATGCAAGCCTTACTACTTGTTAGGAAATGCATGTGTAACATTACAAACATGATAAAACAGCTTGTTATCACATCCAAACACTGTTTTAGAACAAAATATGAGTTTTCAGTTCATTCTTCAAAAGTTGCACTTTTGCTCCAAGTTATGCTCAGAAACACTCTTTAGAGCGCTTACAGCGCCAGCAAACGCTGTTTTGAACGCCTTAATACAAGACTTACTACTTGTTTGGAAATGCATGTGTAACATTACAAACATGATAAAACAGCTTGTTATCACATCCAAACACTGTTTTGGAACAAAATATGAGTTTTCAGTTCATTCTTCAAAAGTTGCACTTTTGCCACAAGTTATGCTCAGAAACACTGTTTAGAGCGCTTACAGCGCCAGCAAACGCTGTTTTGAACGCCTTAATGCAAGACTTACTACTTGTATGGAAATGCATGTGTAACATTACAAACATGATAAAACAGCTTGTTATCACATCCAAACACTGTTTTGGAACAAAATATGAGTTTTCAGTTCATTCTTCAAAAGTTGCACTTTTGCTCCAAGTTATGCTCAGAAACACTGTTTAGAGCGCTTACAGCGCCAGCAAACGCTGTTTTGAACTCCTTAATACAAGACTTACTACTTGTATGGAAATGGATGTGTAACATTACAAACATGATAAAACAGCTTGTTATCACATCCAAACACTGTTTTCATTCAAAATATGAGTTTTCTTTTCATTCTTGAAAAGTTGCACTTTTGCCCCAAGTTATGCTCAGAAACACTGTTTAGAGCTCTTACAACGCCAGCAAACGCTGTTTTGAACGCCTTAATGCAAGCCTTACCTACTTGTTAGGAAATGCATGTGTAACATTACAAACATGATAAAACAGCTTGTTATCACATCCAAACACTGTTTTGGAACAAAATATGAGTTTTCAGTTCATTCTTCAAAAGTTGCACTTTTGCTCCAAGTTATGCTCAGAAACACTGTTTAGAGCGCTTACAGCGCCAGCAAACGCTGTTTTGAACGCCTTAATACAAGACTTACTACTTGTATGGAAATGGATGTGTAACATTACAAACATGATAAAACAGCTTGTTATCACATCCAAACACTGTTTTCATTCAAAATATGAGTTTTCTTTTCATTCTTGAAAAGTTGCACTTTTGCCCCAAGTTATGCTCAGAAACACTGTTTAGAGCTCTTACAACGCCAGCAAACGCTGTTTTGAACGCCTTAATGCAAGCCTTACCTACTTGTTAGGAAATGCATGTGTAACATTACAAACATGATAAAACAGCTTGTTATCACATCCAAACACTGTTTTAGAACAAAATATGAGTTTTCAGTTCATTCTTCAAAAGTTGCACTTTTGCTCCAAGTTATGCTCAGAAACACTGTTTAGAGCGCTTACAGCGCCAGCAAACGTTGTTTTGAACGCCTTAATACAAGACTTACTACTTGTTTGGAAATGCATGTGTAACATTACAAACATGATAAAACAGCTTGTTATCACATCCAAACACTGTTTTCATTCAAAATATGAGTTTTCTTTTCATTCTTCAAAAGTTGCACTTTTGCCACAAGTTATGCTCAGAAACACTGTTTAGAGCTCTTACAACGCCAGCAAACGCTGTTTTGAACGCCTTAATGCAAGCCTTACTACTTGTTAGGAAATGCATGTGTAACATTACAAACATGATAAAACAGCTTGTTATCACATCCAAACACTGTTTTGGAACAAAATATGAGTTTTCAGTTCATTCTTCAAAAGTTGCACTTTTGCTCCAAGTTATGCTCAGAAACACTCTTTAGAGCGCTTACAGCGCCAGCAAACGCTGTTTTGAACGCCTTAATACAAGACTTACTACTTGTTTGGAAATGCATGTGTAACATTACAAACATGATAAAACAGCTTGTTATCACATCCAAACACTGTTTTGGAACAAAATATGAGTTTTCAGTTCATTCTTCAAAAGTTGCACTTTTGCCACAAGTTATGCTCAGAAACACTGTTTAGAGCGCTTACAGCGCCAGCAAACGCTGTTTTGAACGCCTTAATGCAAGACTTACTACTTGTATGGAAATGCATGTGTAACATTACAAACATGATAAAACAGCTTGTTATCACATCCAAACACTGTTTTGGAACAAAATATGAGTTTTCAGTTCATTCTTCAAAAGTTGCACTTTTGCTCCAAGTTATGCTCAGAAACACTGTTTAGAGCGCTTACAGCGCCAGCAAACGCTGTTTTGAACGCCTTAATACAAGACTTACTACTTGTATGGAAATGGATGTGTAACATTACAAACATGATAAAACAGCTTGTTATCACATCCAAACACTGTTTTCATTCAAAATATGAGTTTTCTTTTCATTCTTGAAAAGTTGCACTTTTGCCCCAAGTTATGCTCAGAAACACTGTTTAGAGCTCTTACAACGCCAGCAAACGCTGTTTTGAACGCCTTAATGCAAGCCTTACCTACTTGTTAGGAAATGCATGTGTAACATTACAAACATGATAAAACAGCTTGTTATCACATCCAAACACTGTTTTAGAACAAAATATGAGTTTTCAGTTCATTCTTCAAAAGTTGCACTTTTGCTCCAAGTTATGCTCAGAAACACTGTTTAGAGCGCTTACAGCGCCAGCAAACGTTGTTTTGAACGCCTTAATACAAGACTTACTACTTGTTTGGAAATGCATGTGTAACATTACAAACATGATAAAACAGCTTGTTATCACATCCAAACACTGTTTTCATTCAAAATATGAGTTTTCTTTTCATTCTTCAAAAGTTGCACTTTTGCCACAAGTTATGCTCAGAAACACTCTTTAGAGCGCTTACAGCGCCAGCAAACGCTGTTTTGAACGCCTTAATACAAGACTTACTACTTGTTTGGAAATGCATGTGTAACATTACAAACATGATAAAACAGCTTGTTATCACATCCAAACACTGTTTTGGAACAAAATATGAGTTTTCAGTTCATTCTTCAAAAGTTGCACTTTTGCCACAAGTTATGCTCAGAAACACTGTTTAGAGCGCTTACAGCGCCAGCAAACGCTGTTTTGAACGCCTTAATGCAAGACTTACTACTTGTATGGAAATGCATGTGTAACATTACAAACATGATAAAACAGCTTGTTATCACATCCAAACACTGTTTTGGAACAAAATATGAGTTTTCAGTTCATTCTTCAAAAGTTGCACTTTTGCTCCAAGTTATGCTCAGAAACACTGTTTAGAGCGCTTACAGCGCCAGCAAACGCTGTTTTGAACGCCTTAATACAAGACTTACTACTTGTATGGAAATGGATGTGTAACATTACAAACATGATAAAACAGCTTGTTATCACATCCAAACACTGTTTTGGAACAAAATATGAGTTTTCAGTTCATTCTTCAAAAGTTGCACTTTTGCTCCAAGTTATGCTCAGAAACACTCTTTAGAGCGCTTACAGCGCCAGCAAACGCTGTTTTGAACGCCTTAATACAAGACTTACTACTTGTTTGGAAATGCATGTGTAACATTACAAACATGATAAAACAGCTTGTTATCACATCCAAACACTGTTTTGGAACAAAATATGAGTTTTCAGTTCATTCTTCAAAAGTTGCACTTTTGCCCACAAGTTATGCTCAGAAACACTGTTTAGAGCGCTTACAGCGCCAGCAAACGCTGTTTTGAACGCCTTAATGCAAGACTTACTACTTGTATGGAAATGCATGTGTAACATTACAAACATGATAAAACAGCTTGTTATCACATCCAAACACTGTTTTGGAACAAAATATGAGTTTTCAGTTCATTCTTCAAAAGTTGCACTTTTGCTCCAAGTTATGCTCAGAAACACTGTTTAGAGCGCTTACAGCGCCAGCAAACGCTGTTTTGAACGCCTTAATACAAGACTTACTACTTGTATGGAAATGGATGTGTAACATTACAAACATGATAAAACAGCTTGTTATCACATCCAAACACTGTTTTCATTCAAAATATGAGTTTTCTTTTCATTCTTGAAAAGTTGCACTTTTGCCCCAAGTTATGCTCAGAAACACTGTTTAGAGCTCTTACAACGCCAGCAAACGCTGTTTTGAACGCCTTAATGCAAGCCTTACCTACTTGTTAGGAAATGCATGTGTAACATTACAAACATGATAAAACAGCTTGTTATCACATCCAAACACTGTTTTAGAACAAAATATGAGTTTTCAGTTCATTCTTCAAAAGTTGCACTTTTGCTCCAAGTTATGCTCAGAAACACTCTTTAGAGCGCTTACAGCGCCAGCAAACGTTGTTTTGAACGCCTTAATACAAGACTTACTACTTGTTTGGAAATGCATGTGTAACATTACAAACATGATAAAACAGCTTGTTATCACATCCAAACACTGTTTTCATTCAAAATATGAGTTTTCTTTTCATTCTTCAAAAGTTGCACTTTTGCCACAAGTTATGCTCAGAAACACTGTTTAGAGCTCTTACAACGCCAGCAAACGCTGTTTTGAACGCCTTAATGCAAGCCTTACTACTTGTTAGGAAATGCATGTGTAACATTACAAACATGATAAAACAGCTTGTTATCACATCCAAACACTGTTTTAGAACAAAATATGAGTTTTCAGTTCATTCTTCAAAAGTTGCACTTTTGCTCCAAGTTATGCTCAGAAACACTCTTTAGAGCGCTTACAGCGCCAGCAAACGCTGTTTTGAACGCCTTAATACAAGACTTACTACTTGTTTGGAAATGCATGTGTAACATTACAAACATGATAAAACAGCTTGTTATCACATCCAAACACTGTTTTGGAACAAAATATGAGTTTTCAGTTCATTCTTCAAAAGTTGCACTTTTGCCACAAGTTATGCTCAGAAACACTGTTTAGAGCGCTTACAGCGCCAGCAAACGCTGTTTTGAACGCCTTAATGCAAGACTTACTACTTGTATGGAAATGCATGTGTAACATTACAAACATGATAAAACAGCTTGTTATCACATCCAAACACTGTTTTGGAACAAAATATGAGTTTTCAGTTCATTCTTCAAAAGTTGCACTTTTGCTCCAAGTTATGCTCAGAAACACTGTTTAGAGCGCTTACAGCGCCAGCAAACGCTGTTTTGAACGCCTTAATACAAGACTTACTACTTGTATGGAAATGGATGTGTAACATTACAAACATGATAAAACAGCTTGTTATCACATCCAAACACTGTTTTCATTCAAAATATGAGTTTTCTTTTCATTCTTGAAAAGTTGCACTTTTGCCCCAAGTTATGCTCAGAAACACTGTTTAGAGCTCTTACAACGCCAGAAAACGCTGTTTTGAACGCCTTAATGCAAGCCTTACTACTTGTTAGGAAATGCATGTGTAACATTACAAACATGATAAAACAGCTTGTTATCACATCCAAACACTGTTTTGGAACAAAATATGAGTTTTCAGTTCATTCTTCAAAAGTTGCACTTTTGCCACAAGTTATGCTCAGAAACACTGTTTAGAGCGCTTACAGCGCCAGCAAACGCTGTTTTGAACGCCTTAATACAAGACTTACTACTTGTATGGAAATGGATGTGTAACATTACAAACATGATAAAACAGCTTGTTATCACATCCAAACACTGTTTTCATTCAAAATATGAGTTTTCTTTTCATTCTTGAAAAGTTGCACTTTTGCCCCAAGTTATGCTCAGAAACACTGTTTAGAGCTCTTACAACGCCAGAAAACGCTGTTTTGAACGCCTTAATGCAAGCCTTACTACTTGTTAGGAAATGCATGTGTAACATTACAAACATGATAAAACAGCTTGTTATCACATCCAAACACTGTTTTGGAACAAAATATGAGTTTTCAGTTCATTCTTCAAAAGTTGCACTTTTGCTCCAAGTTATGCTCAGAAACACTGTTTAGAGCGCTTACAGCGCCAGCAAACGCTGTTTTGAACGCCTTAATACAAGACTTACTACTTGTATGGAAATGGATGTGTAACATTACAAACATGATAAAACAGCTTGTTATCACATCCAAACACTGTTTTCATTCAAAATATGAGTTTTCTTTTCATTCTTGAAAAGTTGCACTTTTGCCCCAAGTTATGCTCAGAAACACTGTTTAGAGCTCTTACAACGCCAGAAAACGCTGTTTTGAACGCCTTAATGCAAGCCTTACTACTTGTTAGGAAATGCATGTGTAACATTACAAACATGATAAAACAGCTTGTTATCACATCCAAACACTGTTTTGGAACAAAATATGAGTTTTCAGTTCATTCTTCAAAAGTTGCACTTTTGCCACAAGTTATGCTCAGAAACACTGTTTAGAGCGCTTACAGCGCCAGCAAACGCTGTTTTGAACGCCTTAATACAAGACTTACTACTTGTATGGAAATGGATGTGTAACATTACAAACATGATAAAACAGCTTGTTATCACATCCAAACACTGTTTTCATTCAAAATATGAGTTTTCTTTTCATTCTTGAAAAGTTGCACTTTTGCCCCAAGTTATGCTCAGAAACACTGTTTAGAGCTCTTACAACGCCAGCAAACGCTGTTTTGAACGCCTTAATGCAAGCCTTACCTACTTGTTAGGAAATGCATGTGTAACATTACAAACATGATAAAACAGCTTGTTATTACATCCAAACACTGTTTTAGAACAAAATATGAGTTTTCAGTTCATTCTTCAAAAGTTGCACTTTTGCTCCAAGTTATGCTCAGAAACACTGTTTAGAGCGCTTACAGCGCCAGCAAACGTTGTTTTGAACGCCTTAATACAAGACTTACTACTTGTTTGGAAATGCATGTGTAACATTACAAACATGATAAAACAGCTTGTTATCACATCCAAACACTGTTTTCATTCAAAATATGAGTTTTCTTTTCATTCTTCAAAAGTTGCACTTTTGCCACAAGTTATGCTCAGAAACACTGTTTAGAGCTCTTACAACGCCAGCAAACGCTGTTTTGAACGCCTTAATGCAAGCCTTACTACTTGTTAGGAAATGCATGTGTAACATTACAAACATGATAAAACAGCTTGTTATCACATCCAAACACTGTTTTGGAACAAAATATGAGTTTTCAGTTCATTCTTCAAAAGTTGCACTTTTGCTCCAAGTTATGCTCAGAAACACTGTTTAGAGCGCTTACAGCGCCAGCAAACGCTGTTTTGAACGCCTTAATACAAGACTTACTACTTGTATGGAAATGGATGTGTAACATTACAAACATGATAAAACAGCTTGTTATCACATCCAAACACTGTTTTCATTCAAAATATGAGTTTTCTTTTCATTCTTGAAAAGTTGCACTTTTGCCCCAAGTTATGCTCAGAAACACTGTTTAGAGCGCTTACAGCGCCAGCAAACGCTGTTTTGAACGCCTTAATACAAGACTTACTACTTGTATGGAAATGGATGTGTAACATTACAAACATGATAAAACAGCTTGTTATCACATCCAAACACTGTTTTCATTCAAAATATGAGTTTTCTTTTCATTCTTGAAAAGTTGCACTTTTGCCCCAAGTTATGCTCAGAAACACTGTTTAGAGCTCTTACAACGCCAGAAAACGCTGTTTTGAACGCCTTAATGCAAGCCTTACTACTTGTTAGGAAATGCATGTGTAACATTACAAACATGATAAAACAGCTTGTTATCACATCCAAACACTGTTTTGGAACAAAATATGAGTTTTCAGTTCATTCTTCAAAAGTTGCACTTTTGCTCCAAGTTATGCTCAGAAACACTGTTTAGAGCGCTTACAGCGCCAGCAAACGCTGTTTTGAACGCCTTAATACAAGACTTACTACTTGTATGGAAATGGATGTGTAACATTACAAACATGATAAAACAGCTTGTTATCACATCCAAACACTGTTTTCATTCAAAATATGAGTTTTCTTTTCATTCTTGAAAAGTTGCACTTTTGCCCCAAGTTATGCTCAGAAACACTGTTTAGAGCTCTTACAACGCCAGAAAACGCTGTTTTGAACGCCTTAATGCAAGCCTTACTACTTGTTAGGAAATGCATGTGTAACATTACAAACATGATAAAACAGCTTGTTATCACATCCAAACACTGTTTTGGAACAAAATATGAGTTTTCAGTTCATTCTTCAAAAGTTGCACTTTTGCTCCAAGTTATGCTCAGAAACACTGTTTAGAGCGCTTACAGCGCCAGCAAACGCTGTTTTGAACGCCTTAATACAAGACTTACTACTTGTATGGAAATGGATGTGTAACATTACAAACATGATAAAACAGCTTGTTATCACATCCAAACACTGTTTTCATTCAAAATATGAGTTTTCTTTTCATTCTTGAAAAGTTGCACTTTTGCCCCAAGTTATGCTCAGAAACACTGTTTAGAGCTCTTACAACGCCAGAAAACGCTGTTTTGAACGCCTTAATGCAAGCCTTACTACTTGTTAGGAAATGCATGTGTAACATTACAAACATGATAAAACAGCTTGTTATCACATCCAAACACTGTTTTGGAACAAAATATGAGTTTTCAGTTCATTCTTCAAAAGTTGCACTTTTGCTCCAAGTTATGCTCAGAAACACTGTTTAGAGCGCTTACAGCGCCAGCAAACGCTGTTTTGAACGCCTTAATACAAGACTTACTACTTGTATGGAAATGGATGTGTAACATTACAAACATGATAAAACAGCTTGTTATCACATCCAAACACTGTTTTCATTCAAAATATGAGTTTTCTTTTCATTCTTGAAAAGTTGCACTTTTGCCCCAAGTTATGCTCAGAAACACTGTTTAGAGCTCTTACAACGCCAGCAAACGCTGTTTTGAACGCCTTAATGCAAGCCTTACCTACTTGTTAGGAAATGCATGTGTAACATTACAAACATGATAAAACAGCTTGTTATTACATCCAAACACTGTTTTAGAACAAAATATGAGTTTTCAGTTCATTCTTCAAAAGTTGCACTTTTGCTCCAAGTTATGCTCAGAAACACTGTTTAGAGCGCTTACAGCGCCAGCAAACGTTGTTTTGAACGCCTTAATACAAGACTTACTACTTGTTTGGAAATGCATGTGTAACATTACAAACATGATAAAACAGCTTGTTATCACATCCAAACACTGTTTTCATTCAAAATATGAGTTTTCTTTTCATTCTTCAAAAGTTGCACTTTTGCCACAAGTTATGCTCAGAAACACTGTTTAGAGCTCTTACAACGCCAGCAAACGCTGTTTTGAACGCCTTAATGCAAGCCTTACTACTTGTTAGGAAATGCATGTGTAACATTACAAACATGATAAAACAGCTTGTTATCACATCCAAACACTGTTTTGGAACAAAATATGAGTTTTCAGTTCATTCTTCAAAAGTTGCACTTTTGCTCCAAGTTATGCTCAGAAACACTGTTTAGAGCGCTTACAGCGCCAGCAAACGCTGTTTTGAACGCCTTAATACAAGACTTACTACTTGTATGGAAATGGATGTGTAACATTACAAACATGATAAAACAGCTTGTTATCACATCCAAACACTGTTTTCATTCAAAATATGAGTTTTCTTTTCATTCTTGAAAAGTTGCACTTTTGCCCCAAGTTATGCTCAGAAACACTGTTTAGAGCGCTTACAGCGCCAGCAAACGCTGTTTTGAACGCCTTAATACAAGACTTACTACTTGTATGGAAATGGATGTGTAACATTACAAACATGATAAAACAGCTTGTTATCACATCCAAACACTGTTTTCATTCAAAATATGAGTTTTCTTTTCATTCTTGAAAAGTTGCACTTTTGCCCCAAGTTATGCTCAGAAACACTGTTTAGAGCTCTTACAACGCCAGAAAACGCTGTTTTGAACGCCTTAATGCAAGCCTTACTACTTGTTAGGAAATGCATGTGTAACATTACAAACATGATAAAACAGCTTGTTATCACATCCAAACACTGTTTTGGAACAAAATATGAGTTTTCAGTTCATTCTTCAAAAGTTGCACTTTTGCTCCAAGTTATGCTCAGAAACACTGTTTAGAGCGCTTACAGCGCCAGCAAACGCTGTTTTGAACGCCTTAATACAAGACTTACTACTTGTATGGAAATGGATGTGTAACATTACAAACATGATAAAACAGCTTGTTATCACATCCAAACACTGTTTTCATTCAAAATATGAGTTTTCTTTTCATTCTTGAAAAGTTGCACTTTTGCCCCAAGTTATGCTCAGAAACACTGTTTAGAGCTCTTACAACGCCAGAAAACGCTGTTTTGAACGCCTTAATGCAAGCCTTACTACTTGTTAGGAAATGCATGTGTAACATTACAAACATGATAAAACAGCTTGTTATCACATCCAAACACTGTTTTGGAACAAAATATGAGTTTTCAGTTCATTCTTCAAAAGTTGCACTTTTGCTCCAAGTTATGCTCAGAAACACTGTTTAGAGCGCTTACAGCGCCAGCAAACGCTGTTTTGAACGCCTTAATACAAGACTTACTACTTGTATGGAAATGGATGTGTAACATTACAAACATGATAAAACAGCTTGTTATCACATCCAAACACTGTTTTCATTCAAAATATGAGTTTTCTTTTCATTCTTGAAAAGTTGCACTTTTGCCCCAAGTTATGCTCAGAAACACTGTTTAGAGCTCTTACAACGCCAGAAAACGCTGTTTTGAACGCCTTAATGCAAGCCTTACTACTTGTTAGGAAATGCATGTGTAACATTACAAACATGATAAAACAGCTTGTTATCACATCCAAACACTGTTTTGGAACAAAATATGAGTTTTCAGTTCATTCTTCAAAAGTTGCACTTTTGCCACAAGTTATGCTCAGAAACACTGTTTAGAGCGCTTACAGCGCCAGCAAACGCTGTTTTGAACGCCTTAATACAAGACTTACTACTTGTATGGAAATGGATGTGTAACATTACAAACATGATAAAACAGCTTGTTATCACATCCAAACACTGTTTTCATTCAAAATATGAGTTTTCTTTTCATTCTTGAAAAGTTGCACTTTTGCCCCAAGTTATGCTCAGAAACACTGTTTAGAGCTCTTACAACGCCAGAAAACGCTGTTTTGAACGCCTTAATGCAAGCCTTACTACTTGTTAGGAAATGCATGTGTAACATTACAAACATGATAAAACAGCTTGTTATCACATCCAAACACTGTTT
>NW_027507553.1:2500-10000 GCF_052324685.1 Brachyhypopomus gauderio
CACTATAACACATCCCAGTGTTCCCAACACCATATTACACTATAACACATCCCAGTGTTCCCAACAACACCATATTACACTATAACACATCCCAGTGTTCCCAACACCATATTACACTATAACACATCCCAGTGTTCCCAACAACACCGTATTACACTATAACACATCCCAGTGTTCCCAACAACACCATATTACACTATAACACATTCCAGTGTTCCCACCAACACCATATTACACTATAACACATCCCAGTGTTCCCAACAACACCATATTACACTATAACACATCTCAGTGTTCCCAAACAACACCATATTACACTATAACACATCCCAGTGTTCCCAACAACACCATATTACACTATAACACATCCCAGTGTTCCCAACACCATATTACACTATAACACATCCCAGTGTTCCCAACACCATATTACACTATAACACATCCCAGTGTTCCCAACAACATCATATTACACTATAACACATCCCAGTGTTCCCAACACCATATTACACTATAACACATCTCAGTGTTCCCAACAACACCATATTACACTATAACACATCCCAGTGTTCCCAACACCATATTACACTATAACACATCCAGTGTTCCCAACACCATATTACACTATAACACATCCCAGTGTTCCCAACAACACCATATTACACTATAACACATCCCAGTGTTCCCAACACCATATTACACTATAACACATCCCAGTGTTCCCAACAACACCCATATTACACTATAACACATCCCAGTGTTCCCAACACCATATTACACTATAACACATCTCAGTGTTCCCAACAACACCATATTACACTATAATACATCCCAGTGTTCCCAACAACACCATATTACACTATAACACATCCCAGTGTTCCCAACAACACCATATTACACTATAACACATCCCAGTGTTCCCAACACCATATTACACTATAACACATCCCAGTGTTCCCAACACCATATTACACTATAACACATCTCAGTGTTCCCACCAACACCATATTACACTATAACACATCCCAGTGTTCCCAAACACCATATTACACTATAACACATCCCAGTGTTCCCAACACCATATTACACTATAACACATCTCAGTGTTCCCAACAACATCATATTACACTATAACACATCCCAGTGTTCCCAACACCATATTACACTATAACACATCCCAGTGTTCCCACCAACACCATATTACACTATAACACATCCCAGTGTTCCCAACACCATATTACACTATAACACATCCCAGTGTTCCCAACAACACCATATTACACTATAACACATCCCAGTGTTCCCAACACCATATTACACTATAACACATCCCAGTGTTCCCAACAACACCGTATTACACTATAACACATCCCAGTGTTCCCAACAACACCATATTACACTATAACACATTCCAGTGTTCCCAACAACACCATATTACACTATAACACATCCCAGTGTTCCCAACCCCATATTACACTATAACACATCCCAGTGTTCCCAACAACACCATATTACACTATAACACATCCCAGTGTTCCCAACACCATATTACACTATAACACATCCCAGTGTTCCCACCAACACCATATTACACTATAACACATCCCAGTGTTTCCCAACACCATATTACACTATAACACATCTCAGTGTTCCCAACAACATCATATTACACTATAACACATCCCAGTGTTCCCAACACCATATTACACTATAACACATCCCAGTGTTCCCAACACCATATTACACTATAACACATCCCAGTGTTCCCACCAACACCATATTACACTATAACACATCCCAGTGTTCCCAACACCATATTACACTATAACACATCCCAGTGTTCCCAACAACACCATATTACACTATAACACATCCCAGTGTTCCCAACACCATATTACACTATAACACATCCCAGTGTTCCCAACAACACCGTATTACACTATAACACATCCCAGTGTTCCCAACAACACCATATTACACTATAACACATTCCAGTGTTCCCAACAACACCATATTACACTATAACACATCCCAGTGTTCCCAACCCCATATTACACTATAACACATCCAAGTGTTCCCAACACCATATTACACTATAACACATCCCAGTGTTCCCAACACCATATTACACTATTACACATCCCAGTGTTCCCAACACCATATTACACTATAACACATCCCAGTGTTCCCAACACCATATTACACTATAACACATCCCAGTGTTCCCAACACCATATTACACTACAACACATCCCAGTGTTCCCAACCCCATATTACACTATAACACATCTCAGTGTTCCCAACCCCATATTACACTATAACACATCTCAGTGTTCCCACCAACACCATATTACACTATAACACATCCCAGTGTTCCCAACAACACCATATTACACTATAACACATCCCAGTGTTCCCAACACCATATTACACTATAACACATTCCAGTGTTCCCAACACCATATTACACTATAACACATCCCAGTGTTCCCAACACCATATTACACTATAACACATCCCAGTGTTCCCACCAACACCATATTACACTATAACACATCCCAGTGTTCCCAACACCATATTACACTATAACACATCCCAGTGTTCCCAACAACACCATATTACACTATAACACATCCCAGTGTTCCCAACAACACCGTATTACACTATAACACATCCCAGTGTTCCCAACACCATATTACACTATAACACATCCCAGTGTTCCCAACACCATATTACACTATAACACATCCCAGTGTTCCCAACAACACCATATTACACTATAACACATCCCAGTGTTCCCAACAACACCATATTACACTATAACACATCCCAGTGTTCCCAACACCATATTACACTATAACACATCCCAGTGTTCCCAACAACATCATATTACACTATAACACATCCCAGTGTTCCCAACAACACCACAACACACCACAACACATCCCAGTGTTCCCAACACCACCATATTACACTGCAACATATTCCAGTGTTCCCAACAACACCATAACACAGGTGTTCCCAAGACAACATAATATACTAATACACTAAGTAAACACTGTAAAATATGAAGATAAAACAGGTCTTCTGGCATGGAAACTGGAAAACTGCAGATAAACTGCTGGACGGACAGGGAAAGAGGTAAACAGAGGGGAGAGATGACTAGAGGGGGAGGGGAGGGGTAAACAGAGAGGAGAGAGGGCTAAAGGGGGAGGAGAGGGGGTAAACAGAGAGGAGAGAGGACTAAAGGGGGAGGAGAGGGGTAAACAGAGAGGAGAGAGGACTAGAGGGGGAGGGGAGGGGTAAACAGAGAGGAGAGAGGACTAGAGGGGGAGGGGGAGGGGTAAACAGAGAGGAGAGAGGACTAAAGGGGGAGGAGAGGGGTAAACAGAGAGGAGAGAGGACTAGAGGGGGAGGGGAGGGGTAAACAGAGAGGAGAGAGGACTAGAGGGGGAGGAGAGGAGTAAACAGAGAGGAGAGAGGACTAGAGGGGGAGGGGAGGGGTAAACAGAGAGGAGAGAGGGCTAAAGGGGGAGGAGAGGGGTAAACAGAGAGGAAAGAGGGCTAAAGGGGGAGGAGAGGGGGTAAACAGAGAGGAGAGAGGGCTAAAGGGGGAGGGGAGGGGTAAACAGAGAGGAGAGAGGGCTAAAGGGGGAGGAGAGGGGTAAACAGAGAGGAGAAAGGACTAGAGGGGGAGGGGAGGGGTAAACAGAGAGGAGAGAGGGCTAAAGGGGGAGGAGAGGGGTAAACAGAGAGGAGAAAGGACTAGAGGGGGAGGGGAGGGGTAAACAGAGAGGAGAGAGGGCTAAAGGGGGAGGGGAGGGGTAAACAGAGAGGAGAGAGGGCTAAAGGGGGAGGAGAGGAGTAAACAGAGAGGAGAAAGGACTAGAGGGGGAGGGGAGGGGTAAACAGAGAGGAGAGAGGGCTAAAGGGGGAGGAGAGGGGTAAACAGAGAGGAAAGAGGGCTAAAGGGGGAGGAGAGGGGTAAACAGAGAGGAGAGAGGGCTAAAGGGGGAGGGGAGGGGTAAACAGAGAGGAGAGAGGGCTAAAGGGGGAGGGGAGGGGTAAACAGAGAGGAGAGAGGACTAAAGGGGGAGGAGAGGGGTAAACAGAGAGGAGAGAGGGCTAGAGGGGGAGGGGAGGGGTAAACAGAGAGGAGAAAGGGCTAGAGGGGGAGGGGAGGGGTAAACAGAGAGGAGAGAGGACTAGAGGGGGAGGGGAGGGGTAAACAGAGAGGAGAGAGGGCTAGAGGGGGAGGAGAGGGGTAAACAGAGGAGAGAGGGCTAGAGGGGGAGGAGAGGGGTAAACAGAGGAGAGAGGACTAGAGGGGGAGGGGAGGGGTAAACAGAGAGGAGAGAGGGCTAGAGGGGGAGGGGAGGGGTAAACAGAGAGGAGAGAGGGCTAGAGGGGGAGGGGAGGGGTAAACTACACACTAGAAGAAGAAGCAAAACCATGCGGTTAGTTACGTTGTAGTACAATTGGTACTTGTCTGTGTACCACTTGTCTGTACCACTGTTAGTCAGGGTCTTGGCATGGGCCTTTAATGTATATGTATGTACTCATTTACACTGGCCTTTAATGTATATGTATGTACTAATTTACACGGGCCTTTAATGTATATGTATGTACTCATTTACACGGGCCTTTAATGTATATGTATGTACTAATTTACATGTAAATTTTTTAGAGCTTTCACCTTGGGCACAGGTGAATTTTGTGCAATGGTAATTTGACACTGATGCACTACATTTAGCCATGGTAATGAAGTGTAATTAAATACCATGGCGCATGGCATAGGTGAGCTAACAGGAAGCTTTATCAGTCTGGACAACAGTGTCCTGCTCAGGTATAGTGGATTAATTCTGCAGTGTTGTATCTCCACCTCTCACACGGAGGAAACATGTTCACATATGGATTTGTACATGTGTTCTCCCTGACTGACCTTAATCTACAACAGGCCCATGACTGTAGAACGGGCCAAAGACACACTGAAGCACCACACAAGGATTTAGCAGGACAGGACAGGACAGGGCTTTAGCAGGACAGGGCAGGACTTTAGCAGGACAGGACAGGGCTTTAGCAGGACAGGGCAGGACTTTAGCAGGACAGGACAGGGCTTTAGCAGGACTTGACAGGACAGAGCTTTAGCAGGACTGGACAGGGCTTTAGCAGGACAGGACAGGACAGGGCTTTAGCAGGACAGGGCAGGACTTTAGCAGCACAGGGCAGGACTTTAGCAGGACTTGACAGGACAGAGCTTTAGCAGGACTGGACAGGGCTTTAGCAGGACAGGACAGGACAGGGCTTTAGCAGGACAGGGCAGGACTTTAGCAGCACAGGGCATGGCCTTTAGCAGGACTGGGTCCTGTTTTCGAAGGACAAAAACTCACTATCATTAGGAAAATGCTAGGCAGAAAATAAGCCAGATCAATTATTTAAAGCCTTCATTTAAGAATGCTCAGAAAGCCAAGAGGACCAGTGTGTGTTAATGTGAGCAGGCAGGGCTGGTGTGTGTGTGTGTGTGTGTGTGTGTGTGTGTGTGTGTGTGTGTGTGTGTGTGTGTGTGTGTGTGTGTGTGTGTGTGTGTGTGTGTGTGTGTGTGTGTGTGTGTGTGTGTGTTAAAAGAAGAAAGGTCAGAGCAGTGCAGGAGAGCTTCATTAACCTCCTAACACCTTTCTACTTTACTGGCAGAGTTGAATCAGCCACTACACACACACACACACACACACACACACACACACACACACACACACACACTGTGGACTGAAGAGAGGAAGGAGCCTGGAACACTCTCCTGTGTTCCATTCAGCTGTGAGTTTCAGGCTCTGACTGGCAGGCTGCTCGGCTAATTTCTGGGGTTTGGGCCAGCTGGTTTGCTCCCACACAGAGCCGATTGACAGATCCAGGCAGAGTGAGAGCTGGGCCCACCACACAGAGGGGGTTCAGGCTGAAACATCTCCCCCACTCACCGTCTCCATGTTCCTCTCTACATCTACTTCCTCTCTCTTTCATTCTTACTCAATATCTTTCTCTCCCCTACACACATACTGTGTACACACAGACATTTACACCCTGATCGTGCAAGGTGCAAGTGCGTTCATGAGATGTGTGTGTGTGTGTGTGTGTGTGTGTGTGTGTGTGTGTGTGTGTGTGTGTGTGTGTGTGTGTGTGTGTGTGTGTGTGTGTGTGTGTGTGTGTGTGTGTGTGTGTGTGTGTGTGTGTGTGTGTGTGTGTGTGTGTGTGTGTGTGTGTATTCTGCTTGCTGTTCCTACTAATTGTAGAGTATTCAGGACAGAGCTACAGCTACAGCAGCTTCAGACAACTGTTCACAGGCAACTGCTCAGACAACAATCAGACAGAGCTGATCAGACATCTCCACTATCAGACAGAGCTGATTAGACATCTCCACTATCAGACAGAGGTGATTGGACAGCTCCACTATCAGACAGAGCTACTCAGACAGCTCCAATAACAGACAGCTGATCAGACATCTCCACTAACAGACAGAGCTGATCAGACATCTCCACCATCAGACAGAACTGATCAGACAGCTCCACTATCAGACAGAGCTGCTCAAACAGCTCCAATAACAGACAGAGCTGATCAGACATATCCGCTATCAGACAGAGCTGCTCAGACAGCTCCAAAATCAGACAGAGCTGATCAGACATATCCGCTATCAGACAGAGCTGCTCAGACAGGTCCACTAACAAATAGAGCTACTCAGACAGCTCCGTTAACAGAGCTGATCAGATATCTCAAATAACAGACAAAGCTTATCAGACAGCTCCACTAATAGAGCTGCTCTCAGACAGCTCCAGTAAGATAGAGCTTTTCAAAGATGGCTCCAGGAACAGACAGAGCTTTTCAAAGATGGCTCCAGGAACAGACAGAGCTTTTCAAATATGGCTCCAGGAACAGATAGAGCTTTTCAAAGATGGCTCCAGGAACAGACAGAGCTTTTCAAAGATGGCTCCAGGAACAGATAGAGCTTTTCAAAGATGGCTCCAGGAACAGATAGAGCTTTTCAAAGATGGCTCCAGGAAGAGACAGTGCATACAGGCAGAGACACAGAGCCACATGCTGCTCTGATGCTTATTAAACGAGCACATTAATTGGCTGTAATGAGTGTGATGAGGTGTGGCGATATCAGAACAGCGGGGAGAAACCGATTCACAAAATCTTTAACCTCCTTCTCTCTATTCTTCTCTCCACCATGATCCCTCTCTCTGTCTTCACGTTTTTAATGTTCTATGCTGATACCCCGATCTGAGTGTGTGTCTTTACTCTCCATTATAATCTGTGTTTCCCTATCCTCTCCACCCCGTCTCTCTCTCTCTCATTCTCTCCACCATGATCTCTCTCTCTCTCTCTCTCTCTCTCATTCTCTCCACCATGATCTGTCTCTCTCTTTCTCTCCACCATGATCTCTCTCTCTCTCTCTCATTCTCTCCACCATGATCTGTCTCTCTCTCTCTCTCTCTCTCTCTCTCTCTTTCTCTC
>NW_027507553.1:15000-20000 GCF_052324685.1 Brachyhypopomus gauderio
ACTGACACCATCCCTCCACTGACACCCATCGTACCACTGACACCCATCCCACCACTGACACCCACCCCACCACTGACACCCATCCCGCCACTGAAGAGGCCCTCGTCCTGCTATGGCCCACGGACACCTGGTCTCTGCCCAGCCTGGGCCTCAACACAGCACTGAACACACACAAAAACCCCACGCCGAGCTCGTTTGCCATCGCAAAGGACCAGAAGCCACAATGCACTTACGAACCTGGATCAAAGTGTTTCCCAGTACAACTCAACCCAGACTGCCCTATGGGGGCGCAGTACGCACATGCGTCTAAGAACCTGCCCACGGAACTCTGCCGGAATATTCTAACCGGAAACCGGAACGGCGGAGGAGTAAAGCAGAGACTGAACACTGCACACTCACTGCTCTGTTTTCCATTACAAATATAAAGTAAAAGCACCAAATGTCCAAACAGAGTCCAGCTATGGTGTGGACCAGCACAGAGATCCCAGATCCTCTCTGTGGTCGCGTGGGAAGAGGACGATACACACATGCACCTTCACCTTCACCAAGGCAAGTTCAATGATTTGTACAGCACTTTTTATACAAAGAGGCAATTCAAAGTACATCACACAGAATTCTATAAAAATCTATTACCTCAGGTTTTTAGAGAAAAAAGTACGTAGTGATATATTTCAATAAATTAAATGCAGTTCATTGAAAGAAAACAAATACATTCAAAAATTACAAAGAAAAGATGAATGATTAAAATATAAGTAAATGATAAAAAATTTTAGATTTAACGAAAGATATGAAGCTTGAGGGAATGTGAGTGCAATCCTGAGCTGATATCCACTGTTGGGACACCTTTGAGGTTCAGGGACAGCTGATTCCATCTCAGAGCTGATTCAGCTGATTCAGAGCTGCAGAGAAGCTAATTGATGCTTCTTCGCACTTAGTGCTGACTTCAGATTAACTGATTAACCAAACAGGGATCTTAGAGGCCTGATTGGATTGTGCTGTTTGAGCATGTCAGATTGATACATTGGCCCTGAACCATTTAGTGACTTATAAACAAGTAACAGTAGCTTAAAATTCAATTCTGTAGCGTAAAGCCGGCCCATGTTAGGATGGGGATTGTGTGGATTGTTCTTTTGGAACTAGGGCAGCTGCATTTTGAATCAACTCAATTTGAGTTTTTAGGGAAACTTAACAGGATCATTACATTAATCAATCCTGCTAAAAATAAAATCATGGATGAGTTTCTCAGTGTCAAGTCTGGTGTTGACAGGAAAGCCCTATTTCTGTTCACGTTCTTGAGATGACAGAATGCTGATTTAGTAATTGCTTTGATATGACTTCTAAAACTGAGATCAGAGGCATATCGCAGGTATATCCGATACACATTCCTTGTTACATTCAAAAAGGACAAGACCGTGTCAACTGAGCTCTCGGAAGCAGAGAGAGTGAGAATAAAATGAGAATACTGTTGAGCTCAAAGATCAATGTCTGATTAATCAATGTCTGATTACGCATGTTTGGTTCAGAACCACTGTGTTTATGTTTGATTACGCATGTGTGTTTGGTTCAGAACCACTGTGTTTATGTCTGATTACGCATGTGTGTTTGGTTCAGAACCACTGTGTTTATGTCTGATTACGCATGTGTGTTTGGTTCAGAACCACTGTGTATATGTCTGATTACGCATGTGTGTCTGGTTCAGAACCACTGTGTATATGTCTGATTACGCATGTGTGTTTGGTTCAGAACCACTGTGTTTATGTTTGATTACGCATGTGTGTTTGGTTCAGAACCACTGTGTTTATGTCTGATTACACATGTGTGTTTGGTTCAGAACCACTGTGTATATGTCTGATTACGCATGTGTGTCTGGTTCAGAACCACTGTGTATATGTCTGATTACGCATGTGTGTTTGGTTCAGAACCACTGCGTATATGTCTGATTACGCATATGTGTTTGGTTCAGAACCACTGTGTATATGTCTGATTACACATGTGTGTTTGGTTCAGAACCACTGTGTTTATGTCTGATTATGCATGTGTGTTTGGTTCAGAACCACTGTGTTTATGTCTGATTACGCATGTGTGTCTGGTTCAGAACCACTGTGTATATGTCTGATTACGCATGTGTGTTTGGTTCAGAACCACTGTGTATATGTCTGATTACGCATGTGTGTTTGGTTCAGAACCACTGTGTTTATGTCTGATTACGCATGTGTGTTTGGTTCAGAACCACTGTGTTTATGTCTAATTACGCATGTGTGTTTGGTTCAGAACCACTGTGTTTATGTCTGATTACGCATGTGTGTTTGGTTCAGAACCACTGTGTATATGTCTGATTACGCATGTGTGTCTGGTTCAGAACCACTGTGTATATGTCTGATTACGCATGTGTGTTTGGTTCAGAACCACTGTGTTTATGTTTGATTACGCATGTGTGTTTGGTTCAGAACCACTGTGTTTATGTCTGATTACACATGTGTGTTTGGTTCAGAACCACTGTGTATATGTCTGATTACGCATGTGTGTCTGGTTCAGAACCACTGTGTATATGTCTGATTACGCATGTGTGTTTGGTTCAGAACCACTGCGTATATGTCTGATTACGCATATGTGTTTGGTTCAGAACCACTGTGTATATGTCTGATTACGCATGTGTGTTTGGTTCAGAACCACTGTGTTTATGTCTGATTACGCATGTGTGTTTGGTTCAGAACCACTGTGTTTATGTCTGATTACGCATGTGTGTCTGGTTCAGAACCACTGTGTATATGTCTGATTACGCATGTGTGTTTGGTTCAGAACCACTGTGTTTATGTCTGATTACGCATGTGTGTTTGGTTCAGAACCACTGTGTTTATGTCTGATTATGGATGTGTGTTTGGTTCAGAACCACTGTGTATATGTCTGATTACACATGTGTGTCTGCGTCCTGATAAACAGATTAGATGCTTTGGCAACACTAATTGAATATGGTCATGCAATTAAACCATATGTGTGTTTGAAGGTGTGTGTGTGTATAAACACTCACACTTTGTTTGAGACACAGCAGGATATGTCCTTCCCCAGACGCATAACACTCGTGTGCTACTGAGAGACTCCAGACACAATACACAGTGATCCCAATCCCCCGAAACACACACACACACACACACACACACACACACACACACACACACACACACACACACCTCAGACCAGTACCACAAGCAGCCAGCCAAACCTGCCACCTCTCAGAGATCTGTGGGAATATTTAACACAAAGAAAGCTCACCTTCACACTCCGACACACACACACACACACACACACACACACACACACACACACACACACACACACACACAGAGGGATGGCGCGAGGTTGAGGTGTTACATGACTTACACAGCCACCTTGCTGAATTATTTATCCGACAAGTCAGGCAAAGCGGCGACGCGGCCGTCTACACCCCGACCATGCTCGCTCTGGCCCTCACACACACACACACCTGCTCTCACACACACACACCTGCTCTCACACACACACCTGCTCTCTCCATGTCTCTCCCTCAGTCCCACACACACACACACACACACCACCATCTTGTTGTACAGTACCGGCTCCAGGTCCCTCTGGGACACCGTATTAGAAAGATCTAGGGAAGGATAGTAAGACACATACTGCCCTCAACTTTGGAGTCTAGAAAGGGTGGTGAGTTTGAGGATTCTAGAATGGGCTTTGTCTTCTGGGGCGAAGACTCCAGCGTGTACTCCAGAGCTGAGGGTTCTAGAATGGGCTGCGCAGGATTCTTGATCATATGAGTGGAGCTTTGGAGTGGAGGATTCTAGAATGGGTTGTTGAGTCGCACTGAGGTTTTTTGAGGGCTTTGGAGTCGGAGGATTTGTTAGGGTTCACAAGGCAGCTGAAACGTTTCAAGTAGGAAGTGCTCTAGGTGGTGGGTAAGCTCTGCATGTACTACAAAGCATTTACAAATTAAGCACGGTGTGTGTGCGTGCGTGTGTGTGTGTGTGTGTGTGTGTGTGTATCGGTGCATCTGTATGTGCTTAGGTACCAGCATTATACATCTTGTGGGTACAGTGGTGTTTGCTGGATGCTGGGTGTTAGTGTTACTGGACTTGTGCTGGGAGAACTCAAGGCCAGTGTGATTTCCACAGGCTGACGTGAAATGCTCCCCCAACACATGGATTACAGCATGGTGCAATCTCACTGTAAGCAGAATTCATTAAGAGAGCTAATGAATTATCACTTTATGACAGAGAGCTAAAATGGCTTCGGATTACAAGGAGAGAAAGAGACAAAGAAAAATAATAGAATAGATAGAAAAAAGAAGAAAGAAAGAGAGAAAAAGGTGGATTGGGCAAAAATTGGAAAAAAAATTTGGCTGGACGTGTGTGCTAATGTGTAAGTGCTTTTGTGGGGCATGTACGAATATGTGTGTGTTTGGCTGAATTTGTGTGTGTGTGTGTGTATGTGTGTGTGTGTGTGTGTGTGTGTGTGTGTGTGTGTGTGTGTGTGTGTGTGAGCTTGTGTCATTATCAGCTGACCTTTAATTTGGTGGGGCTGCCCGGCTTGGGGCCCAGGGGCTCGTGCCCAGTTCTGATTGGCTGAGAGCCTCCAACATGCTGAGAGTAGAAACTGAGAGAGTACTGCTGGTGTGACCATAACCACAGAGACATTAATGCCATGGCAGTCCACACACACCACACATACACATACATATCCACACACACACACACTCACACACACACACACACACACACACACACACACACACACACACACACACACACACACACACACACACACACACACACACACCTCAGGGGCCATTGCCACTGAGCAAGAGTAAGAAAGAGAGAGAGGTAGTGTGTGTGTGTGTGTGTGTGTGTGAGACAGATGGTGATGCGATGGATAGTCTGCATCACCCAGTGCTAAACTCTGTGGGTTGCCAGATTGGAGTAAACCCCTGAGTGAGAAACGTGATGCCTGCAAGGGTGGACAAGACT
>NW_027507553.1:22500-33216 GCF_052324685.1 Brachyhypopomus gauderio
TAAACCCCACCTGATAAGAATAATCCTCTTTACATTACAGCACAGCCAGCCCAAACACACAAGCGCTCTCTCTCTCTCTCTCTCTCTCTCTCTCTCTCTCTCTCTCTCTTTCTCACACACACACACACACACACACACACACAATTTGCCTGCCTTGTCAGGATGTGACACGCCTACCTGTAATAAGAATGTTCGAACCCTGATCTAGCCCTAACCCATAGTTTTAGCCCAAAGAACCTAAAATTAATTTTGTCCTAGTCAAAGGTAAAACTTGGTTTTTGTTGAAAGATATTTACCAACAAAACTGCCCTGATAAGGAAGGTTACCACTCCCCCCCAATCTAGACAGGACATTTTTGTTTGAGCACCATTACACACCCATGTACAATCATACACTATAAGCCCAAAAGTATGTGGACAGCCATATCTATATAATATTTAACATGCCATTCCAAAACCGTGGGTCTTAATACTGAATCAACCGTGTCGTTGGGGCTATAATCGTCTCCACTTGTGCCCCACGACATTCTTTAAGATTCTGGAGTGTGTCTGTGAGACTTTGTGTCCATTCAAAAGAGCATGTGTGAGGTGAGTTCCTGGTGCTGGATATGAAGGTCTAGCTAACAGTCAGTGGTGCTCAGTAAAGTCAGAGCTCTGTGCAGGCTCTCTTCAATGGCTTCATCGCTTTGTGCAGTCATGCTGGAACAGAAAGGGTCTTCCCAAAGCTGCTCACACAAGTTGGAAACATAATAGTCTAAAATGTCTTTGCATGCGGTAGAATTAACATTAGCCTTCACTTGAAGAATCCTTCACTGGTAGAAAGTGAAGCCAAGCTTTGTCTTAAGCTTGGGCTTGGGCTTAGGCCAAACCCTAAAAAACAGCCCAAGACCATTATCTGTCCTCCACCAAACTTTTGCACCATGCGTTCCAGTAGGAGTCGCTCTCCTCTGTGCCGACACTGCGTGCACAGGCAGTGTGGAAACTGGTAGGGAGTCACGCAACAGCGTGGAGACGTCTTCGTGTCGTAATGTGTGTTTAGCGCCCGGCGGATGGTTCTGTGAGTTCGTCTGGTCTACAGCTTCCTGGCTGAACGGCTGCAGCTTCTGGAAGCATCCGCCGTTAACACATACAGTTGTGGGACAGGTCTAGCGAGGTGGAAATGTCACAATACGGCGTGGCGTGTTATGACAGAGTCTGGGTTAAAGCCACCGAGTTCTTCAGAAAGAACCGTTCTACTGCCAAGTTTGCCTGTGCAGACTCCATGTCTTTGTGCTTGAGTTCATACACTTATTTTGGTTGGCTGAATCACCTGGGCAGGTGATTAGGAGGGCAGCGTGGGTGAACACACACCTGAGCTGCTGAGCTCCTGGAGGGAACTGGTGCTGTAATGGTTGTAATGAGGGAACGACGTCGACAGAGAGTGATAGTCATCAGCAATTTACTATTCTTTCACTCCACATCACAGAGAGACAAAGAGAGAAAGAGAGAGAGTGAAAGAGATAAAATCACATATTGGCTAGAAATTAACAAAAACAAAACAATTTTTGTTTTGGCATTAACACATGAATATACAACTGTGGCATTCACTAAATGTGACTTTCACAGGCCAACCAGGCCAGCCAGAGAGGCCAGGCCACGCTCTCATTCACACATACACCCCCCCCCACCCTACCAACTGCATCTTCACCACACTGGGTTCTGGAGGAGAGTGGAGTACTTTCACCACATTATAACATTACCAATAAAGTTGAAGGGAAGTCAAACCAAATCAACAGAGAGACAGTGATGGAGGGGGAGTCTGAGGAGAGAGAGTGATGGAGGGGGAGTCTGAGGAGAGAGAGTGATGGAGGGGGAGTCTGAGGAGAGAGTGATGGAGGGAGAGTCTGAGGAGAGAGTGATGGAGGGGGAGTCTGAGGAGAGAGAGTGATGGAGGGGGAGTCTGAGGAGAGAGTGATGGAGGGGGAGTCTGAGGAGAGAGTGATGGAGGGGGAGTCTGAGGAGAGAGAGTGATGGAGGGGGAGTCTGAGGAGAGAGTGATGGAGGGGGAGTCTGAGGAGAGAGTGATGGAGGGGGAGTCTGAGGAGAGAGAGTGATGGAGGGGGAGTCTGAGGAGAGAGTGATGGAGGGAGAGTCTGAGGAGAGAGAGTGATGGAGGGGGAGTCTGAGGAGAGAGAGTGATGGAGGGGGAGTCTGAGGAGAGAGTGATGGAGGGAGAGTCTGAGGAGAGAGAGTGATGGAGGGGGAGTCTGAGGAGAGAGTGATGGAGGGAGAGTCTGAGGAGAGAGAGTGATGGAGGGGGAGTCTGAGGAGAGAGAGTGATGGAGGGAGAGTCTGAGGAGAGAGAGTGATGGAGGGAGAGTCTGAGGAGAGAGAGTGATGGAGGGGGAGTCTGAGGAGAGAGTGATGGAGGGAGAGTCTGAGGAGAGAGAGTGATGGAGGGGGAGTCTGAGGAGAGAGAGTGATGGAGGGGGAGTCTGAGGAGAGAGTGATGGAGGGAGAGTCTGTGGAGAGAGAGTGATGGAGGGGGAGTCTGAGGAGAGAGAGTGATGGAGGGGGAGTCTGAGGAGAGAGAGTGATGGAGGGGGAGTCTGAGGAGACAGTGATGGAGGGGGAGTCTGAGGAGAGAGAGTGATGGAGGGGGAGTCTGAGGAGAGAGTGATGGAGGGAGAGTCTGAGGAGAGAGAGTGATGGAGGGGGAGTCTGAGGAGAGAGTGATGGAGGGAGAGTCTGAGGAGAGAGAGTGATGGAGGGGGAGTCTGAGGAGAGAGTGATGGAGGGAGAGTCTGAGGAGAGAGTGATGGAGGGGGAGTCTGAGGAGAGAGTGATGGAGGGAGAGTCTGAGGAGAGAGAGTGATGGAGGGGGAGTCTGAGGAGAGAGTGATGGAGGGAGAGTCTGAGGAGAAAGAGTGATGGAGGGGGAGTCTGAGGAGAGAGTGATGGAGGGAGAGTCTGAGGAGAGAGAGTGATGGAGGGGGAGTCTGAGGAGAGAGTGATGGAGGGAGAGTCTGAGGAGAGAGAGTGATGGAGGGGGAGTCTGAGGAGAGAGAGTGATGGAGGGGGAGTCTGAGGAGAGAGAGTGATGGAGGGGGAGTCTGAGGAGAGAGTGATGGAGGGAGAGTCTGAGGAGAGAGAGTGATGGAGGGGGAGTCTGAGGAGAGAGAGTGATGGAGGGGGAGTCTGAGGAGACAGTGATGGAGGGGGAGTCTGAGGAGAGAGAGTGATGGAGGGGGAGTCTGAGGAGAGAGTGATGGAGGGGGAGTCTGAGGAGAGAGAGTGATGGAGGGGGAGTCTGAGGAGAGAGTGATGGAGGGAGAGTCTGAGGAGAGAGAGTGATGGAGGGGGAGTCTGAGGAGAGAGTGATGGAGGGAGAGTCTGAGGAGAGAGAGTGATGGAGGGAGAGTCTGAGGAGAGAGAGTGATGGAGGGGGAGTCTGAGGAGAGAGTGATGGAGGGGGAGTCTGAGGAGAGAGAGTGATGGAGGGGGAGTCTGAGGAGAGAGAGTGATGGAGGGGGAGTCTGAGGAGACAGTGATGGAGGGGGAGTCTGAGGAGAGAGAGTGATGGAGGGGGAGTCTGAGGAGAGAGTGATGGAGGGAGAGTCTGAGGAGAGAGAGTGATGAAGGGGGAGTCTGAGGAGAGAGTGATGGAGGGAAAGTCTGAGGAGAGAGAGTGATGGAGGGAGAGTCTGAGGAGAGAGAGTGATGGAGGGGGAGTCTGAGGAGAGAGTGATGGAGGGGGAGTCTGAGGAGAGAGAGTGATGGAGGGAGAGTCTGAGGAGAGAGAGTGATGGAGGGGGAGTCTGAGGAGACAGTGATGGAGGGGGAGTCTGAGGAGAGAGAGTGATGGAGGGGGAGTCTGAGGAGAGAGTGATGGAGGGAGAGTCTGAGGAGAGAGAGTGATGGAGGGGGAGTCTGAGGAGAGAGTGATGGAGGGAAAGTCTGAGGAGAGAGAGTGATGGAGGGAGAGTCTGAGGAGAGAGAGTGATGGAGGGGGAGTCTGAGGAGAGAGTGATGGAGGGGGAGTCTGAGGAGAGAGAGTGATGGAGGGAGAGTCTGAGGAGAGAGAGTGATGGAGGGGGAGTCTGAGGAGAGAGTGATGGAGGGAAAGTCTGAGGAGAGAGAGTGATGGAGGGAGAGTCTGAGGAGAGAGAGTGATGGAGGGGGAGTCTGAGGAGAGAGTGATGGAGGGGGAGTCTGAGGAGAGAGAGTGATGGAGGGAGAGTCTGAGGAGAGAGAGTGATGGAGGGGGAGTCTGAGGAGAGAGTGATTGAGAGGGAGTCTGAGGAGAGAGAGTGATGGAGGGAGAGTCTGAGGAGAGAGAGTGATGGAGGGAGAGTCTGAGGAGACAGAGTGATGGAGGGGGAGTCTGAGGAGAGAGAGTGATGGAGAGGGAGTCTGAGGAGAGAGAGTGATGGAGAGGGAGTCTGAGGAGAGAGAGTGATGGAGGGAGAGTCTGAGGAGAGAGTGATGGAGGGAGAGTCTGAGGAGAGAGAGTGATGGAGGGGGAGTCTGAGGAGAGAGAGTGATGGAGGGAGAGTCTGAGGAGAGAGCAGATGTAAAGTATACTGCTATTCCTCTCTTTGCGTTATTTCAAGTCCAAACTGATGTTGCTTCTCCACAGAATGGGAGCAGTTAGAATGTACAAACCACAAAAATGACAGACAACCTGCTGATATATGTGAAGCAACAACAAACATAGACTGCAATTTACAATACTTGCAATAAATGTGAATACAGAAATGTGCCAGTGTACACAGGGGAGTGCGAATGCAAATGGACAAAATCTCAAATACAGGATACAGACAACCTATAATAAAACACTGATCTACTGGAATCACATTTACACTGTGACTCACTGATATCAGACAAAAACCAATTAGCCACCGTAGTTATACAGGACAGCTGTATTCACAGTAATCACAGTGCACATACACATACACACCCCACCTGGGCGAGTACTAAAGCAGAGGGCTTGTCACTTTTCTTGGCCCTGCTCTGGTGTGTACACACACCCACCCACACACACACACACACACACACACGAGTGCATGCGTGTAGTGTATTAACCGCAAACACATCCGAACCAATCTCTGCCCTGTGTGGCCCTAGAGTGCAGCAGCTCCATTCAGCCTGCAGAATACGACGGCCTCTCTCTGGCTCCAAGCTGCTGCTCTCAAAACAAACAATGAAATTCTAATTACCAAACCTTGGCAAACTGTTTTCCCCAGGTGTGACATTTAGACTCTCGGATTGTTCAATAATTCATTCTTCACCGTGTGGAGGAGAGAGGAGGAAATGAGAGAGGAGGAGAGGAGAGGGGAGAAGAGGAAGAGCGGAGGAGAGAGGATGAGAGGGGAGGAAGAGGGGAGGAGAGGAGAGAGGATGAGAGGGGAGGAAGAGGGGAGGAAAGGAGAGAAGATGAGAGGGGAGGAAGAGGGGAGGAGAGAGGATGAGAGGGGAGGAAGAGGGGAGGACAGGATATGATAGAGGATGAGAGGGGAGGAGAGGAGAGAGGATGAGAGGGGAGGAAGAGGGGAGGAAAGGAGAGAAGATGAGAGGGGAGGAAGAGGGGAGGACAGGATAGGATAGAGGATGAGAGGGGAGGAGAGGAGAGAGGATGAGAGGGGAGGAAGAGGGGAGGAGAGGAGAGAGGATGAGAGGGGAGGAGAGGAGAGGGGATGAGAGGGGAGGAAGAGGGGAGGACAGGATAGAGGATGAGAGGGGAGGAGAGGAGAGAGGATGAGAGGGGAGGAAGAGGGGAGGAGAGGGGAGGATAGGATAGAGGATGAGAGGGGAGGAGAGGAGAGGGGAGGAAGAGGGGAGAGGAGGGAAAAGACAAGTAGAAGAGGACAGTAGACTGATCTGTCAGAGTTTGCGACTGCCTCCAAATCTCAAGGAATGAAGTAATTATTAATTCATGTGTCACAGCGCCGCACATTGAACTCTAAAAACGAACGACCTTGAATACCGGCGCCGTCATCAAATGCCACAGCTGGGTGACATTTAGAAGGTTTAAGGGACTGCGTTTAGTCACATTCCTGATAAATATATCCACATCGAATATCCTGAAAGATATTTGTATGAAGGGAGTGAATAAAAACTTTTTAGCAGCCATAACGGAGCAAGCGCTCAAAAAATGTAGCCGAGAACAGTCCGTGCGCGTGACGTGGGCGTAAACAGCGCGCGCAGTGAAGCGGACACGCGCGTGAAGAAACGCACGCGGCCCGTGGTCCACGTGACACGAACCGAACGAAGTGAGCAACGCGCTGCTAACAACACTTGAGCTGGCAACAGAAAGATAAAGCCGAGTTAGTAAAACAAAGCAACAAAATTCGCAACAGCTTTGCTGTTTAACGTGGTCAAACAGCAGGATTCAGCAGGCGCTGAAATGTCGCACGCTGCTTTTCAATCGTGTCCGTTTCATTAAGCATTGAGTGGCAGTGGTAATTATAGTATTTATTTCATCGAGGCCACTCGTGGACAACCCGTGGCGGCCGTTCACACACCGGTCTGCCTGCCTGACACAAAACCGTGAATCGCTTCTTTCCCAGCACGGTGCCCAGGCCTGATTCTCCATCAGAGTCCGCCGTGCCTGGAGGCACTACTGGCCTGCGAGCTTCAGTCCTGTTGGTTCAGTGTGTTGTATATTTGCAAAGCACGTTGTGACCTTTCTCTCATATGTGATGAGCTCTATACAAATGAATTATACTTTACTTACTATTTCTGGCCTTTAGAGGCGGAAACATCCATCCTACTGATAATGTGATTATGATTAAATAAATAAAAAGACAATAATAAAAAGGTAGACTGCAGGTAGTGGCACAGATGTGCAGACATCCCCAGCACCCACGTGCCAGCCTCGTCCCTCACCCCCACCACCCCGCTCCGACTGCAGTAATTATGGGCTGTGTGTAGAGCTGTGGCTTGCTTGGGCCACTGGCTGCACTCTTATTAAAGGTAAAGAACAGGCCGCTTGAAATTCCATTATGGCAGCTGTGCACGTGCACGTGTTTGTTCACAGGAACCAGCGCGCGCAGCGAACGTCGGGCAAGGGAACAGGCGCGCGGGCCGAGAGGATTAGGAATTACTGCGGGCCATCAGCGAGGGTGCGTGTGTGTGCATGTATGTGGGTGTGTGACACAGACAGAGTGTATGTGTGAACGAGGGACAGAGAAGGCGTGTGTGTGCATTTACATATTTGAGCACAATAGAGAGGAAGAGAGAGATTAAATTAGTGTGTGTGTGTGTGTGTGTGTGTGTGTGTGTGTGTGTGTGAGAGAGAGAGAGAGAGCGAGAGAGAGAGAGAGAGAGAGAGAGAGAGAGAGAGAGAGAGAGAAAGGCAGAGGGAAGAAAACATGTCACTACTTGCTTTTCTGTGACCATGGTCTTTAAATTCATTAACTGTCTCTTAGTGAGTTTATAGGCTAGTTCTTTCAACACTAAGCTAAGATTAGGGGACAGACGGTACTTTATACAGTATGTTTAAGATTAGCTCATAATGTTTTAATCATGTGTTGATGTATACGTCTGTCTGGAAACTCAACAGCCAATAGACACACACGCATTCAGTCTACAGCTCTCTGCAGCTGCCGGTATATGTTTGTCAGCTGAGTCTGGGTTTCACCTGTTCCACCTACTTACATCCAAGGACACACCCTCTCTCTCTCTCTCTCTCTCACACACACACACACACACACACACACACACACACACACACACACACACACACACACACACACACACACACACACACACTACATGACTTGCACAGTCCTCACGTCACTTTTTTTTTCGGGACTCTCAGATCGTGTAATTCGCACTAAGCAACCGAGAGGCGAGTTTGGAGGCCCGAGTGAACGCCGGTTTGGCCTTTGATGTGATGCTTTCCTCGGCAGAAAACCAGGGCTCAAACCGTGTAGTGTGAATTCGGCGTAAATTCACTTTTCATTTCCTGATGTATTATTAGCTTGCATAGCCAAACTAAAAATAACCTATATCTGTGTATGTGAATGTGCACGCACATATGTGTGTGTGCGTATCTGGGTATGCAAGCAGGTTTTTAAATTCTTGTGTCTATTTCTGTCTCCATATGGGTGTGTATGAATGTGTTTAAGTGTAAAAATGTATGTGTGTGTGTGTGTGTGTGTGTGTGTGTGTGTGTGTGTACAGTGTCCCTTTGCTCTCTGCTGGTAGGGTTAATCCCCTAGAACATGTTCAGGACTCCACAAGCAGCTGATACACACACATGCGTACACATATCCACACACAGAAACACACAAAAGAAAGCAGGCCTGTCCTTTGAAATGAGCACTGTACCATTCACGCTATAGCTGCAAGCCTCATTAATACACAGAGAGCACTTACGCCCACGCCAGGGCCCTAATGAATGAATGAACATATTAATGAGCGTCTATGAATATGCATGAGCGTGGTCTCACTCTTGATGGGGATGATGAGCTGAGGAATGACGGGCAGGATCTTGGAGCCGCCGTGTTCCAGCATGTCATGCACACCCTGCCGGGCGAAGAACTCGTACGGGTGAGCCGTCTCGCACAGCCCGTCGAAAAACAGCGGCAGGTAGTGGTGGTAGTCCAGCTTTTCAATCTCCACCTGGTCCACACACACACACACACACACACACACACACACACACACACACACACACACACGCGCGCACACACACACACACACACACACACACACACACACACACACACACATGTGGTGTCTTATGTAAGAGATGAGGTCAAAACACAGGAATTTTCTTTGAGTCCTTAGGTGAACTGTACAAACAGCAGTAATGTGTGGGAGTGTGTGTGTGTGGGGGGGGGGGGGGGGGGGGGGGCTTCATGTTCAGCCCCCCAGTTCAGAACCCACCAGTGGACTACAGAGTGCTTCTCACACCCAGATATGTGACATGATAATGCTCTCAGACACTAGTGTGATGGCTTTAAATATATATATGTCTTTAGAATGACATTGTAAGCAGGTGGTCAGTATGACAACACCCATGGAAAAGGTTGAGTGCTCTCTGAATAGCTTAGTTTGTGTGTGTATATGTCTGTGCAGGGGCTTTCTTTATGTTGAATATTTCAGGAAAGTTCTGAGAAAAGGTAGGTTTGGGCATATGCAAAGACACACACACAGATCCATGCACATGTACACACACACACACACACACACACACACACACACACACACACACACACACACACACACACACCGCAAACAGATACACACATTCTCTTATGACCCATAAGCTTTGAAGTCCTCACATCTAATCCCCTCCTCATCCAAATCACCCGCTTCACTACAGCGATACAGATAAAATACCACTCTTTCTCTCTGTATTTTTTACTCCACCCATGCTCCTGTGTTCTCTCTCTCTCTCTCTCTCTCTCTCTCACACACACACACACACACACACACACTCCTGAGTAAGTGTGGACACACAAACTGATGGCTTTGAGGCAATTTGCTGGCTAACCTCGACCTTTCTGTTGCGGTCAGGATCAGCTCACTCAGGCAGGCAGAGAGAGACAAGAACAAAAGCAAATATGTGCAGAGCAATGACTGAAGGTTCACACCACACACCACAACACACACACACACACACACACACACACACACACACACACACACACAACACACACACACACCTACACACACACACACACACACACACACACACACCACACACACACACACACACACACACACACACACACACACACACACACACACACACACACACACACACACACACACACACACACACACACAAACACACACACAAACACACACACACACACACACACACAAACACACACACACACACACACACACACACACAAACACACACACACACACACACACACACACACACACACACACAAACACACACACGATTGTGCTTATCAAAGGCAGAAGCAGCCGGTACGACACAAGCTACACAGTCTCTGCTCTGACACCATGCAGCTGCTGTCATGGCGAGTCCCAGCTCACCAGCGCCCCCTTATGTCAGACCGCCACTCCAGCAAGATGCAGCATTAATTGGCTCATAAAATAAATGTGAAACTGGTCAAGTCCTACCGAGCACAATCGTAAAACAGGGATTGTCTACAACCAGTCTGATAAATCACTACACCAGTCTGATAAATCACTACACCAGTCTGATAAATCACTACACTAGCTGAACAGACTCTGTAACTTAGAGCAGATTTACGGGGCAAGCACAAGGAGCCCATGAGTGTTTATGTGACAAAAAATGTTTGAGGAAATTCTGGCAAACTCCATCTGCTGGGGAAGAGAGAGAGACAAAGGGTGTGTGTGTACAAACAACACACAACATACAACATAGCACTGACAAAAACAGGAGAGAGACACGAGAGAGAGAGAGAGAGAAGAGAGAGAGAGAGAGAGAGAGAGAGAGCAACTCAAGCAGACAACAGTGTGGGTGTCAGTGTCGTATATCCCCCCCATTCACACATCACCACTTCACACACCATTCACACACACTCACTGCTCTTTAGATGAGTAAATCCAGTGAAGACAAAGAGCCTGACACTTAGACATGTTTAAAAAATGTCAAGTGGGACTATATGTGGGACATACTGCTCACTTTTCAGCATATTTAAAGAGTCATACTGCCTGTAATGAGAGAGAGAGAGAGATCATGTGAGGGAGAGAGAGAGAGCATGTGAGAGAGAGAGAGAGAGAG